>NC_092227.1:52838004-52958004 GCF_036320965.1 Panulirus ornatus | reverse complement strand
TGCACGAGTAGGAAGAGAGGAAAGTGATTGGTTCTCAGTGAATGTAGGTTTGCGGCAGGGGTGTGTGATGTCTCCATGGTTGTTTAATTTGTTTATGTATGGGGTTGATAGGGAAGTGAATGCGCGAGTTTTGGAGAGAGGGGCAAGTCTGCAGTCTGTTGTGGATGAGAGAGCCTGGGAAGTGGGTCAATTGTTGTTCGCTGATGATACAGCGCTGGTGGCTGATTCATGTGAGTAACTGCAGAAGCTGGTGACTGAGTTTGGTAAAGTGTGTGAAAGAAGAAAGCTGAGAGTAAATGTGAATAAGAGCAATGTTATCAGGTACAGTAAGGTTGAGGGACAAGTCAATTGGGAGGTAAGTTTGAATGGAGAAAAACTGAAGTGAAGTGTTTTAGACATCTGGGAGTGGATTTGGCAGCGGTTTGAACCATGGAAGCTGAAGTGACTCAGAGTAGGGGAGGGGGCGAAGGTTCTGGGAGCGTTCAAGAACGTGTGGAAGGTGAGAACAATATCTCGGAAAGCAAAAACGGGTATGTTTGAAGGAATAGTGGTTCCAACAATGTTATATGGGTGCAAGGCGTGGGCTATAGATAGGGTTGTTCGGAGGAGGGTGGATGTGTTGGAAATAAGATGTTTGAGGACGCTATGTGGTATGAGGTTGTTTGATCGAGTAAGTATTGAAAGGGTAAGAGAGATGTGTGGTAATAAAAAGAGTGTGGTTGAGAGAGCAGAAGAGGATGTGTTGAAATGGTTTGGTCACATGGAGAGAATGAGTGAGGAAAGATTGACGAAAAGGATATATGTGTCAAAGGTGGAGGGAACGAGGAGAAGTGGGAGACCAGATTGGATGTGGAATAATGAAGTGAAAAAGGATTTTAAGTGATCGGGGCCTGAACATGCAGGAAGGTGAAAGGTGTGCAAGGAATAGAGTGAATTGGAACGATGTGGTATACTGGGGTCGACGTGCTGTTAGTGGATTGAACCAGGGCATGTGAAGCGTCTGGGGTAAACCATGGAAAGTTTTGTGGGGCCTGGATGTGGAAATGGAACTGTGTTTTCGGTGCATTATACATTCGTGTGAACGAATATGGGCTTTCTTGTCTTTTCCTAGCGCTACCTCTCGCGCGTGCGTTGGGAGGGGGTGTCATTTCATGTGTGGTGGGATGGCGACGGGAATGAATAAAGACAGCAAGTATGGATTATACACGCTTGTATATATGTATATGTCTGTGTATGTATATGTATGTATATGTGCGTGTGTGGACGTGTATGCATATACCTGTGTATGTGGGTGGGTTGGGCCATTCTTTCTTCTGTTTCCTCACGCTACCTCGCTAATGCAGGAGACAGCGTTAAAGTATAATGAAAAAAAAGAATTATATATATATATATATATATATATATATATATATATATATATATATATATATATATATATATATATATTCTGTTCAAAAGGAAACCAAACTCATAAGAAAAATAAAAAGAAATAGTGCAGAGTTAAGAAGTCTTAAAACTTCCATAACCATTGGAAATCGGTGGGGCCGTTTCAAGTGAATGAGGTCACCACAGGTCAACTGATGCTTCTCTCTCTCTCTCTCTCTCTCTCTCTCTCTCTCTCTCTCTCTCTCTCTCTCTCTCTCTCTCTCTCTCTCTCTCTCTCTCTATGTTCACCACAGTCGCAAGTGATTAGTATAGACAATCTCAAGCAAATTGTGGATTATCTTATCATGGTAGGTTGGATTTGCTGAACACCTGTTTACAAAAGTTCGTTCCATGGAAAATTTCCAACAAGATCCTGCAATAAATTAATGGAACCGAATACGTTTGTATATCAACTGAGAATAGTTAAAAGAAATCCAGTACATCTGATGATGAGGCACTTCAGTGATATCTCCTGGAGTGAGCTGCCATGTTCATCGTGTAACTGATAAACTCAAGGAAATGCAGTAATGAAGACTTACTCCTTAATCCATGAATATGAAACGGATCAAGGATAGAACCGAAACAGGAGTACTATGAATCAATCTTCTTATCACATCATAAGTAATAACAGAATCCCTTTAGGTTATTGCTGGCGTTTTTGGCAAACATTGAGATTGAAGTTTCCACAAACTTCTTAACAATCATCGTATTAGTGCCTTAAACAGGGACGTAACCGTTCACAAGGATTTCATGGATTACTTGCAGCTTTGGAAACTCTGGTTGTTTGGCTGACTGGCGGCTGGTTGGATGTATTGGGCTTTAGGCCAGGATCGATAAGACGGTCAACGCCAAGCTACATCCACCAGCCGAGAAGTCCTCAACACCATCTTCAGGTGTTGAGGACAACCCTAAAACCACATCCACTCTTACCATGTACATCCACTCTTACCATGTATGTGGCACTTCCATATAGTCTGAGTGTGAAGATCATATTTACTTTACCATATCAGAAGAGTTATACAGGTAATGAACAGTAATTGTATTGAGAAACTAAATGAGCTACCAGAATATATATATACAAAGGTATTTGAAGACATGATTCTTTCGCTGCCAGCCGCCACACATGAAGTGATTTAAGATACAAGAAGCAGGTTTCGTTCTTATAGTAATAACCTTCAACCTTATCTTTGCTACAGTGGGGGTATTTATTACTTACAGCTGGGTGTTCTCCATGCTTCACTTTCTGATGATCACGGAAGGTCGTTGAAAAATCAAGGAACTTTTCCAACAGTTATATTGATGGTTTTAAAGTCATTGCCGTAATTAGTAAGGTCCCTGGTTAGGAAACCATTGAATATGTCAGTGTCACTAAATCTTACTTTACATTCACCAGTATTTATGGACGATTCTTGTTGCTAAATCATTTAATAGAATATATAAAGCGGGGTCGTTGATCAGGATATCCATCCCAGAGTAAGTGTAGCTAAGACATGGAGAGGATTTTTCTACTTCTCTTGATAGCACGCTCGTACCTTAAGCATGCTGACACACACCAAGTCTACCAACCGTCAGAGAGATTGCGAAAAATTAGAAAATTAATCCTTTGTTTAGGGTTTTTGATGAATACGGATACAGCAGCATTACGGAGACTTGGAAATATGAAACTCTTAATCATATTTTTTTTTTCATGTCAATAATCAGTTTAGGAAAGCAACTGTATCTTCGATGGTTCTACAAAAAATAAACAGTCGCTCATCCTAGGCTTTTGTGTTCACAACAGAAAGGAAAAAGGAAAATTAAGAGAAGTACCTGATTTTGAAACTGTTGTAAATAACATTATATTTCGCCCGGAAAACATTTCATAAAGATGAAAAAAATAATTACAACGAAGACCTTTGTATAAGAAGAGCCTTTTCTTTTTATATGAGTCATTATTCTATATGCACATTGATAATTGAGCATTGGTTATTTAGCACCGTAATCAGCAACGGTAGGTCAGACGACACTCCGCTGTAGAGCATCTCTGATAGATCAATATGAGACGTTCATTGACGTCATTGCATTATTGCAATATTGACGCGTTCTCATGATTTTATACAAGAAATGAGATATTTTTGACAGAAGAATGAATTGGAGCTCATCCTACAATTTTAATGAACCCAGAAAGTTGGGAGGGATCTGAGGAGCTGGAAAAAAAAGTGAGGTTGAATAAAATGAATATCGTATGAACATAGAAAATAAGATCCTAGCATAACCTAGCCGGTACTGACTTTACATAGTCAATCCTAACCTAACCGAACCGAGCTGAATCGAATCTAACTTAGCGGATCATCGTCGGGCGTTGCTTAGCTTAGCGTATATCAGCCTAGCCTAGCATAACGTAACGAACGCAGCAGAAAGCACTCATGGATCACCAGCCATCTCACTACTCTTGCGCTCAGCGTCATTAGTAAAGAAATGATGCAGACGGAGGCTAGCTGACCAGCAGCGTTTGACAGTATGCTTCGCTGTAATATGTGTATGGATGTCCAGGTTCATCGCACTGTATCCGCTGGTCATATACCTCCGCCTTTGACAGTAATGTCTAGGTCAGACTTTTATCTCTGGTTACTGTGTACTGGACGGGAGATGATCGCTGAGATTCCGTTGTTTTCATATACAAGATTTACGGTATTCGATTACTTGTAGCCGAGTAATCGTTTCGTTATCGTGGGCTCCACAACCCAGTAACTAACATCTACAGTTTCCACACGAGTGGTGGCGGCTCGAATCCTACTATCGGAGAGAGAGAGAGAGAGAGAGAGAGAGAGAGAGAGAGAGAGAGAGAGAGAGAGAGAGAGAGAGAGTCCTGGGTAACTAGAACCCCTTCAGAAAAAGTAATTCAAAATGTGGCAGACGAGTGGGTCCTTTCGAGGGTATTTGTGATGGTGGAAAATGGCAGAAAACTCACAGATGTAGGTACTAGGAGGCAGCAGAGGGCCACTCAGAAATTTCATTGTGTTTGATGTAGATATAACAACAAAGAAACATTAATTCCTTTTCATCCATTGACCTCAATGCAACTTTAGACATACTCGCTTTACTCTCCAAATTCCCCCTCAGTGGGGCTTCCGCGACCAGGAAGCTGGCCACGTCCACTGAGCGGCGCCACCGGTCAAAAAGTGTGATGAAGAAAGTATGTCTGTTTGAGGTGTATGTTTCAGTATCTCCCCCATGAAAATTGCTCCTTGGGTCATGAGGGGTCTTGCAATATGTTGAACCGATGTTTGTAATGTTGATGAAATGGGCAGTGTCCAGAATGCAGATGATAAAGTATGACTCGCATTTGCCTGGGGAGTGTTGTTTCAGATGTGTGTGCGTCAGGTGGAGCAGAGCTTAAGGCTGAGGGTGGTGGCTTGATGATGCTTGCGGAGTCATTATGGAGTGTACATGTCCTGTCAATGTCGTGTTGTTGGGGAAGGCGGATCTCCAAGTATAGTTTGTTGCAGTGTGAAGCAGGGATAAGTTCTCTATTTCTACCTGAGCGGCTGGTGGTTGGTGTGGATTGGGTAGGAGGGATTTTGTGATGTTTAGAAGAATTAAATTCCAAGTACAATAAAATGAAGTATTGGAAACGTTTTTATTATACATTGCAGGTGCTGAATAAGTTGGCTGCTAAGCAACCAGTGATTGTTTTGAGTATTCTTTTTCTACATCTGTTTGATTATTTTTCGATTTATTCATGGTTTGCAGCTCTGTCACATTTGTTATTAAGAGAGTTTATTACCATGTAAGTCAGGCATAACTTAACGTGGAGCAGATAAATTGTTTGTAGAGGATACTATGGATTATTTTCTTGTATAAAACTGGTGTCGGAAAGTGTTCTGAGGGCTCTTGGTTTGTTTAAGGACTTTGTGTTAATACTTGTGGTGCAGGGAGTAGATGTTATGTATTATTTATGATACAAAGTGATTACTATTCGTGATCATTGGATCTGTGTTACGCGCGACATGTATAAAACACATGTTGCCCAGACTCTTCAGTTTCTACTGTATCTTGATCTTTTACCATATCTTAACTTTGTGCATACATTCACATCCCAAATGATGTCAGGAATGCTCGTGTGTGGGTCCGTGTGTGTGTGTGTGTGTGTGTGTGTGTGTGTGTTGTGTTAGTGTGGGGCTTCGATGCTCGCCAATACATATATATATATATTTTTTTTTTTTTTTTTTTTTTTTTTTTTTTTTATACTTTGTCGCTGTCTCCCGCGTTTGCGAGGTAGCGCAAGGAAACAGACGAAAGAAATGGCCCCCCCCCCCATACACATGTACATACACACGTCCACACACGCAAATATACATACCTACACAGCTTTCCATGGTTTACCCCAGACGCTTCACATGCCTTGCTTCAATCCACTGACAGCACGTCAACCCCTGTATACCACATGACTCCAATTCACTCTATTTCTTGCCCTCCTTTCACCCTCCTGCATGTTCAGGCCCCGATCACACAAAATCTTTTTCACTCCATCTTTCCACCTCCAATTTGGTCTCCCTCTTCTCCTCGTTCCCTCCACCTCCGACACATATATCCTCTTGGTCAATCTCTCCTCACTCATTCTCTCCATGTGCCCAAACCATTTCAAAACACCCTCTTCTGCTCTCTCAACCACGCTCTTTTTATTTCCACACATCTCTCTTACCCTTACGTTACTTACTCGATCAAACCACCTCACACCACACATTGTCCTCAAACATCTCATTTCCAGCACATCCATCCTCCTGCGCACATCTCTATCCATAGCCCACGCCTCGCAACCATACAACATTGTTGGAACCACTATTCCCTCAAACATACCCATTTTTGCTTTCCGAGATAATGTTCTCGACTTCCACACATTTTTCAAGGCTCCCAAAATTTTCGCCCCCTCCCCCACCCTATGATCCACTTCCGCTTCCATGGTTCCATCCGCTGACAGATCCACTCCCAGATATCTAAAACACTTCACTTCCTCCAGTTTTTCTCCATTCAAACTCACCTCCCAATTGACTTGACCCTCACCCCTACTGTACCTAATAACCTTGCTCTTATTCACATTTACTCTCAACTTTCTTCTTCCACACACTTTACCAAACTCAGTCACCAGCTTCTGCAGTTTCTCACATGAATCAGCCACCAGCGCTGTATCATCAGCGAACAACAACTGACTCACTTCCCAAGCTCTCTCATCCCCAACAGACTTCATACTTGCCCCTCTTTCCAGGACTCTTGCATTTACCTCCCTTACAACCCCATCCATAAACAAATTAAACAACCATGGAGACATCACACACCCCTGCCGCAAACCTACATTCACTGAGAACCAATCACTTTCCTCTCTTCCTACACGTACACATGCCTTACATCCTCGATAAAAACTTTTCACTGCTTCTAACAACTTGCCTCCCACACCATATATTCTTAATACCTTCCACAGAGCATCTCTATCAACTCTATCATATGCCTTCTCCAGATCCATAAATGCTACATACAAATCCATTTGCTTTTCTAAGTATTTCTCACATACATTCTTCAAAGCAAACACCTGATCCACACATCCTCTACCACTTCTGAAACCGCACTGCTCTTCCCCAATCTGATGCTCTGTACATGCCTTCACCCTCTCAATCAATACCCTCCCATATAATTTACCAGGAATACTCAACAAACTTATACCTCTGTAATTTGAGCACTCACTCTTATCCCCTTTGCCTTTGTACAATGGCACTATGCACGCATTCCGCCAATCCTCAGGCACCTCACCATGAGTCATACATACATTAAATAACCTTACCAACCAGTCAACAATACAGTCACCCCCTTTCTTAATAAATTCCACTGCAATACCATCCAAACCTGCTGCCTTGCCGGCTTTCATCTTCCGCAAAGCTTTTACTACCTCTTCTCTGTTTACCAAATCATTTTCCCTAACCCTCTCACTTTGCACACCACCTCGACCAAAACACCCTATATCTGCCACTCTGTCATCAGACACATTCAACAAACCTTCAAAATACTCATTCCATCTCCTTCTCACATCACCGCTACTTGTTATCACCTCCCCATTTACGCCCTTCACTGAAGTTCCCATTTGCTCCCTTGTCTTACGCACCCTATTTACCTCCTTCCAGAACATCTTTTTATTCTCCCTAAAATTTACTGATAGTCTCTCACCCCAACTCTCATTTGCCCTTTTTTTCACCTCTTGCACCTTTCTCTTGACCTCCTGTCTCTTTCTTTTATATTTCTCCCACTCAATTGCATTTTTTCCCTGCAAAAATCGTCCAAATGCCTCTCTCTTCTCTTTCACTAATACTCTTACTTCTTCATCCCACCACTCACTACCCTTTCTAAACAGCCCACCTCCCACTCTTCTCATGCCACAAGCATCTTTTGCGCAATCCATCACTGATTCCCTAAATACATCCCATTCCTCCCCCACTCCCCTTACTTCCATTGTTCTCACCTTTTTCCATTCTGTACACAGTCTCTCCTGGTACTTCCCCACACAGGTCTCCTTCCCAAGCTCACTTACTCTCACCACCTTCTTCACCCCAACATTCACTCCATATATATATATATATATATATATATATATATATATATATATATATATATATATATATATATATATATATATATATTGCAAGAGGTCACAGTGGTGCGCGTGATCTGGTTATAAATGTAACAGTATTAGTGAAGGTCTATACAAATTGGATAGCCTTGTTGTGGGCAGAATTTGTAAACTGTTCCCATTCTTGTCCACATAATGAAAATTCTATGACAGGCATGATGCCAGACCCGAACACCACCATCCAGTAACGCTTGTTTACCAGTGGCGTCTAAGCTGCGCCTCATCCTTGGATATCAACTGACTTGTCTACGCCTTGTATCTCATTCTTGTATCTCCCCTGACGATGTGATTATTACACGAAAGTGCTCTCGGGAACCTCATGTTTCATCATCCTGTGGTTTTATGTGTGGATCAGGTGTTTGCTTTGAAGAATGTATGTGAGAAATACTTAGAAAAGCAAATGGATTTGTATGTAGCATTTATGGATCTGGAGAAGGCATATGATAGAGTTGATAGAGATGCTCTGTGGAAGGTATTAAGAATATATGGTGTGGGAGGCAAGTTGTTAGAAGCAGTGAAAAGTTTTTATCGAGGATGTAAGGCATGTGTACGTGTAGGAAGAGAGGAAAGTGATTGGTTCTCAGTGAATGTAGGTTTGCGGCAGGGGTGTGTGATGTCTCCATGGTTGTTTAATTTGTTTATGGATGGGGTTGTTAGGGAGGTGAATGCAAGAGTTTTGGAAAGAGGGGCAAGTATGAAGTCTGTTGGGGATGAGAGAGCTTGGGAAGTGAGTCAGTTGTTGTTCGCTGATGATACAGCGCTGGTGGCTGATTCATGTGAGAAACTGCAGAAGCTGGTGACTGAGTTTGGTAAAGTGTGTGAAAGAAGAAAGTTAAGAGTAAATGTGAATAAGAGCAAGGTAATTAGGTACAGTAGGGTTGAGGGTCAAGTCGATTGGGAGGTAAGTTTGAATGTAGAAAAACTGGAGGAAGTAAAGTGTTTTAGATATCTGGGAGTGGATCTGGCAGCGGATGGAACCATGGAAGCGGAAGTGGATCATAGGGTGGGGGAGGGGGGCGAAAATCCTGGGAGCCTTGAAGAAAGTGTGGAAGTCGAGAACATTATCTCGGAAAGCAAAAATGGGTATGTTTGAAGGAATAGTGGTTCCAACAATGTTGTATGGTTGCGAGGCGTGGGCTATGGATAGAGATGTGCGCAGGAGGATGGATGTGCTGGAAATGAGATGTTTGAGGACAATATGTGGTGTGAGGTGGTTTGATCGAGTAAGTAACGTAAGGGTAAGAGAGATGTGTGGAAATAAAAAGAGCGTGGTTGAGAGAGCAGAAGAGGGTGTTTTGAAATGGTTTGGGCACATGGAGAGAATGAGTGAGGAAAGATTGACCAAGAGGATATATGTGTCGGAGGTGGAGGGAACGAGGAGAAGTGGGAGACCAAATTGGAGGTGGAAAGATGGAGTGAAAAAGATTTTGTGTGATCGGGGGCTGAACATGCAGGAGGGTGAAAGGAGGGCAAGGAATAGAGTGAATTGGATCGATGTGGTATACCGGGGTTGACGTGCTGTCAGTGGATTGAATCAGGGCATGTGAAGCGTCTGGGGTAAACCATGGAAAGCTGTGTAGGTATGTATATTTGCGTGTGTGGACGTGTATGTATATACATGTGTATGGGGGTGGGTTGGGCCATTTCTTTCGTCTGTTTCCTTGCGCTACCTCGCAAACGCGGGAGACAGCGACAAAGCAAAAAGTATGTGTGTGTATGTGTGTGTGTGTGTATATGTATATATATATGTATATTATCCCTGGGGATAGGGGTGAAAGAATGCTTCCCACGTATTCCTCGCGTGTCGTAGAAAGCGACTAGAGGGGACGGGAGCGGGGGGCCGGAAATCCTCCCCTCCTTGTATTAACTTTCTAAAATGGGAAACAGAAGAAGGAGTCACGCGGGGAGTGATCATCCTCCTCGAAGGCTCAGAGTGGGGTGCCTAAATGTGTGTGGATGTAACCAAGATGTGAAAAAAGGAGAGATAGGTAGTATGTTTGAGGAAAGGAACCTGGATGTTTTGGCTCTGAGCGAAACGAAGCTCAAGGGTAAAGGGGAAGAGTGGTTTGGAAATGTCTGGGGAGTGAAGTCAGGGGTTAGTGAGAGGACAAGAGCAAGGGAAGGAGTAGCAATACTCCTGAAACAGGAGTTGTGGGAGCATGTGATAGAATGTAAGAAAGTAAATTCTCGATTAATATGGGTAAAATTGAAAGTTGATGGAGAGAGGTGGGTGATTATTGGTGCATATGCACCTGGGCATGAGAAGAAAGATCATGAGAGGCAAGTGTTTTGGGAGCAGCTGAATGAGTGTGTTAGCGGTTTTGATGCACGAGACCGGGTTATAGTGATGGGTGATTTGAATGCAAAGGTGAGTAATGTGGCAGTTGAGGGAATAATTGGTATGCATGGGGTGTTCAGTGTTGTAAATGGAAATGGTGAAGAGCTTGTAGATTTATGTGCTGAAAAAGGACTGATGATTGGGAATACCTGGTTTAAAAAGCGAGATATACATAAGTATACTTATGTAAGTAGGAGAGATGGCCAGAGAGCGTTATTGGATTACGTGTTAATTGACAGGCGTGCGAAAGAGAGACTTTTGGATGTTAATGTGCTGAGAGGTGCAACTGGAGGGATGTCTGATCATTATCTTGTGGAGGCTAAGGTGAAGATTAGTATGGGTTTTCAGAAAAGAGGAGTGAATGTTGGGGTGAAGAAGGTGGTGAGAGTAAGTGAGCTTGGGAAGGAGACCTGTGTGGGGAAGTACCAGGAGAGACTGTGTACAGAATGGAAAAAGGTGAGAACAATGGAAGTAAGGGGAGTGGGGGAGGAATGGGATGTATTTAGGGAATCAGTGATGGATTGCGCAAAAGATGCTTGTGGCATGAGAAGAGTGGGAGGTGGGCTGTTTAGAAAGGGTAGTGAGTGGTGGGATGAAGAAGTAAGAGTATTAGTGAAAGAGAAGAGAGAGGCATTTGGACGATTTTTGCAGGGAAAAAATGCAATTGAGTGGGAGAAGTATAAAAGAAAGAGACAGGAGGTCAAGAGAAAGGTGCAAGAGGTGAAAAAAAGGGCAAATGAGAGTTGGGGTGAGAGACTATCAGTAAATTTTAGGGAGAATAAAAAGATGTTCTGGAAGGAGGTAAATAGGGTGCGTAAGACAAGGGAGCAAATGGGAACTTCAGTGAAGGGCGTAAATGGGGAGGTGATAACAAGTAGCGGTGATGTGAGAAGGAGATGGAATGAGTATTTTGAAGGTTTGTTGAATGTGTCTGATGACAGAGTGGCAGATATAGGGTGTTTTGGTCGAGGTGGTGTGCAAAGTGAGAGGGTTAGGGAAAATGATTTGGTAAACAGAGAAGAGGTAGTAAAAGCTTTGCGGAAGATGAAAGCCGGCAAGGCAGCAGGTTTGGATGGTATTGCAGTGGAATTTATTAAGAAAGGGGGTGACTGTATTGTTGACTGGTTGGTAAGGTTATTTAATGTATGTATGACTCATGGTGAGGTGCCTGAGGATTGGCGGAATGCGTGCATAGTGCCATTGTACAAAGGCAAAGGGGATAAGAGTGAGTGCTCAAATTACAGAGGTATAAGTTTGTTGAGTATTCCTGGTAAATTATATGGGAGGGTATTGATTGAGAGGGTGAAGGCATGTACAGAGCATCAGATTGGGGAAGAGCAGTGCGGTTTCAGAAGTGGTAGAGGATGTGTGGATCAGGTGTTTGCTTTGAAGAATGTATGTGAGAAATACTTAGAAAAGCAAATGGATTTGTATGTAGCATTTATGGATCTGGAGAAGGCATATGATAGAGTTGATAGAGATGCTCTGTGGAAGGTATTAAGAATATATGGTGTGGGAGGCAAGTTGTTAGAAGCAGTGAAAAGTTTTTATCGAGGATGTAAGGCATGTGTACGTGTAGGAAGAGAGGAAAGTGATTGGTTCTCAGTGAATGTAGGTTTGCGGCAGGGGTGTGTGATGTCTCCATGGTTGTTTAATTTGTTTATGGATGGGGTTGTAAGGGAGGTAAATGCAAGAGTCCTGGAAAGAGGGGCAAGTATGAAGTCTGTTGGGGATGAGAGAGCTTGGGAAGTGAGTCAGTTGTTGTTCGCTGATGATACAGCGCTGGTGGCTGATTCATGTGAGAAACTGCAGAAGCTGGTGACTGAGTTTGGTAAAGTGTGTGGAAGAAGAAAGTTAAGAGTAAATGTGAATAAGAGCAAGGTTATTAGGTACAGTAGGGGTGAGGGTCAAGTCAATTGGGAGGTGAGTTTGAATGGAGAAAAACTGGAGGAAGTGAAGTGTTTTAGATATCTGGGAGTGGATCTGTCAGCGGATGGAACCATGGAAGCGGAAGTGGATCATAGGGTGGGGGAGGGGGGCGAAAATCTTGGGAGCCTTGAAAAATGTGTGGAAGTCGAGAACATTATCTCGGAAAGCAAAAATGGGTATGTTTGAAGGAATAGTGGTACCAACAATGTTGTATGGTTGCGAGGCGTGGGCTATGGATAGAGATGTGCGCAGGAGGATGGATGTGCTGGAAATGAGATGTTTGAGGACAATGTGTGGCGTGAGGTGGTTTGATCGAGTAAGTAACGTAAGGGTAAGAGAGATGTGTGGAAATAAAAAGAGCGTGGTTGAGAGAGCAGAAGAGGGTGTTTTGAAATGGTTTGGGCACATGGAGAGAATGAGTGAGGAAAGATTGACCAAGAGGATATATGTGTCGGAGGTGGAGGGAACGAGGAGAAGAGGGAGACCAAATTGGAGGTGGAAAGATGGAGTGAAAAAGATTTTGTGTGATCGGGGCCTGAACATGCAGGAGGGTGAAAGGAGGGCAAGGAATAGAGTGAATTGGAGTGATGTGGTATACAGGGGTTGACGTGCTGTCAGTGGATTGAATCAAGGCATGTGAAGCGTCTGGGGTAAACCATGGAAAGCTGTGTAGGTATGTATATTTGCGTGTGTGGACGTGTGTATGTACATGTGTATGGGGGGGGGGTTGGGCCATTTCTTTCGTCTGTTTCCTTGCGCTACCTCGCAAACGCGGGAGACAGCGACAAAGTATAAAAAAAAAAAAAAAAAAAAAAAAATATATATATATATATATATATATATATATATATATATATATATATATATATATATATATATAAAATGTGTGTGTGTGTTTGTGTGTGTGTATGTGTGTGTGTGTGTGTGTGTGTGTGTGTGTGTGTGTGTGTGTGTGTATGTGTGTGTGAATTTGGATATCTTATCACATCTCGAACAATAAGAACAAAAAACCCGTATTTTGATATGAAAAATTTTAGCATCCAGTTCTCATCTATTTGAGTTGTATCGCTGGTGTTCCTCAACTCCCAAAGACGCAATCATTAAATCTTGAAGCACGAAAGACGGAGGAAGATGTACCTAAATTACCCAACATTTGTTGCTGAAGATTTTCTTTCATCGCAAGTCCAGACCACAAAAAGCAGCAAAGTTTTCTTGCTAAGAAAAGCACACAGGACTCTTCACTCGGTTACCAACTATGTGCGTGTGTGTTTGTTCGGTCTAATTTGTTTTAGTTGACCTCGCACACTCTTCTAAAGTGACAGTTTTCGAAAAGTAGGTTTTGAGAACGGTGCTCATTATTGTTGTATTTTATTGCCTTTGGAGATAAAGGTAACATCTTTTTTGTTTTAAGATCACTCAAGGAATTGTATGTGATCATAAGGCTGCATACACACGGTGAGGTGTTACTGGAAAGGAAGTTGCATGGTTGCACAAGCGTCAAGCGCTGTATGGCCACACAAGAGTTTGATGCTATATGGCCACATAAATGTGTATCGTTGCATGGCCACAGACGCGTGTGAGGGTTTATGGCTACATAAGCATCTGAGGTCCTGTGAACGTCGTCTGAGATCGTTAAGCTTGTGCTTCCGGAACCATTAACACCCTACATCATTAGGCCAGTCACATGGCCATTAAGGTCCCATGAGAAATGGGTGTAATGGGCTGGCTTGGCCCAGTGCTGTGGGGCGTGACGTATGACTTATTGCCAAGAGGCTGGTGCTGGCTGACTGTCTGGACGAAGGTGATCCTGTGAGACGATACTGACTTTATCTTACAGGAATATGACACGAGACTCTTGTGTATCGGATGAATTGTCGGGGAATATCTGTATGGGTCCTCTCGCTGTTGATGTGAGGTGACCTAACGCCCACAGTAGAGGATAGTTGCAAATGGCGATCCACGAGGTTGTTCATGAAGGATTATTGTAAAATATATTGTAAAATATCTATTGGTGCAACGTGCACTTGTAAAACACTAGTGATAGCGTTCATACAGGTTTCCTTTTTTCGATATTAAGAAGTTTAAACAGACTTACAATCGAGGGACTTTATCTTAATATTTTTACGTTTGGAAAGGACGATACGAATGTGTATTCTGTCGAGGATTTCCTTACTTTTTCATGGCGGCAACACAAGCGAGCCCGCATGTCTCGTCAAGCCGGACGCTCACGAACATCCACCCCAACACTGAAAAAAGATACACAGAGCGAGGGTGCCCGGGTGTTCTACTTTAAAAGTATATTTAGTATCATCTGAGAGGAGGACGAGTGTTTGCCTTGCCTTGTCTTTCCATCGAGAAACATATCATTGACCTGGACATCAATATCTGGGTATTTGATTATATAGTTCCAATCATCATTAGATTTGTGAGACTGACATACCACGGGTACGAAAAACGAAAATGTATATGGTAGTTTGAAAAGCATAGTACTTAGGGTTCAGGTAATTATTGCCATGGTATGCGAAGGAAATTATTTTGTGAAAATACCTCTGTTGGAGAATCAACATAGTTTCCCATCAATTAACATTTGGATGGTGTTAATGTAATTGTATTTCCTTTAATTAGTCATATCAACATGTGAGTAATATTTGTTACGGGGGAGAGAGTTTTACACTCATGTTGCCCTCTTTGTTTACCTTCTTTATGTGTACCATGTCTCTACTCTTATATGCACACACACACACACACACACACAGACACACACACACACACACACACACACACACACACACTAAGCCTAAGCTGTGTGTATATGTGGGTGGTTGTCAGACAAAACGTAGAGTCGACCCCCCCCCCGCAAAAATCTGTTTCATTGTGCTTAAAGGTGAAAGTTTCTCATTGCTCATGGAGTCTATCTCCTGACCAGCACAAGAATCCCACTCACGTTGCTCTCCAAGCCTGACACTTCCCGTTAAGACGATTGCGTTAAGTTACAGCCTCATGATGCAAAGCAACAAAGCTTTTGTGCTGCTTCTTATAAAGCAGTATATATATATATATATATATATATATATATATATATATATATATATATATATATATATATATGTATATATACGAAGCTCGGACGCCTAGCTTCGTCTCTTCGATGTATATCAACTGACTGTTATATTACTCTCTTGTGTCTCCCCTGATGATGTGATTATTACACGAAAGTGCACTTGGGAACTTTTCGTGTTTCATTTTCCCCGTGGACTCAAAGGAATATGTTGATCACGCGCAAAATTGTGATCCTTTCCAATATATATATATATATATATATATATATATATATATATATATATATATATAAATGATATGAGAAACCATCGTAAACAGTTATATATGATTTTTTGTTCCTCTGTAGTCCAACGTAGTTATGTTCACTCATTACTCTGTGTGTGTGTGTGTGTGTGTGTGTGTGGCGTACACTGAGGGTTCTTGATGTAAGTTATGAACGTCATCCTCATGACTCTTATGGAAGCTGTGACATACCGCACGGCTGAAAGTTCAGCCCTGTGAAATGTGAAGAGGATCTACGGGACGTGGTACCGCGGACTGGAACACGTAGTGTAACACGTAATGTGTTGGAGATCATACCACGAAAACGAGGAGATAGCGAAGAAAAAAATGAATTATATGAAGTGGAATAATTTCTTCTGCTTGATATTTTTATCTGAATTATTGTATACAATTTTTTTTATCTGAGTTATTGTATACTATTTTTTATCTGAGTTATTGTATACTATTTTTTATCTGAGCTATTTTATACAATTTTTTATCTGAGTTATTTTAAACAATTTTTTTTATCTGAGTTATTTGATACGATTAGACTCATCGTTTAAAACTGAATGAATGAAAAAGTTGATATAGAATAATCAGGGAGTTTGATATAGGTACAGTGCAGGTACTGTGCACTACGTATGTGGTTAAGGTATAACTACATGTCTTAGGCAACTGATTTTCCCAAATGGTGTGAGAATATCTTGAGAGATGGTTCGAACCCAGCGTATTTTAAGCTTAGAATTCATAAAACTGTTAAACTGCCACTTCCCTACGATTCTTACCTTCTCTGACGAGTAAGAAAAAATAGCTATCGAAATTCTAGGTTTAACGCTTTCTACACCCGAGACTTCCGTCCATGTTGGGTTATTTTCGAAATCGAAATCAGACAGTACCCAAGAACAGCCGACATTGATGTATGACCCACACCTCATGACGATCTCACAGAGGTAATTACACGCATACGACCCTCCGTGGGGCAGCGCTGCGTTACGACCCATAAATATTACGGGCCCGCGTTCGAATTGCTAAATAGGCAGTCGGCTGTCAGCCAATACAGCTCTTTATCCTTGGCTTGATATAATTGATGGGTACCTGGAGAATATATGTATATATATATATATATATATATATATATATATATATATATATATATATATATATATATATATATATATGTATATATATATTATTATTATTGTTGTTATTATTACTATTATTATGCATAATTGCTGTTTCCCGCGTCAGCGGTAGCGCCAGGAAACAGACGAAGAATGGCTCGTCCACTCATATACACATATACGTGCATAGACGCCCACATACGCACATATACATACATGTACATTGCAACATATACATACATAAACACACACATACACAGACATGCACATGTACATATTCATACTTGATTGCCTTCATCCAATCCTGTTGCTACCCCGCCCCACAGGAAAGTAGCATCGCTATCCCCTGCTTCAGCGAAGTAGTTCCAGGAATACAGACAAAAAGGCCCCATTCGTTCACACTCAGTTTTAATTGTCACGTTTAATGCACCGAAGCCACAGCTCCCTAGCCACATCCAGGCCCCGCAGACCTTTCCATGGTTTACGCCAGACGCTTCACAAGCCCTGGTTCAGTCCATTGACAGCACGTCGACCCCGGTATACCACATCGTAATTATTCACTCTATTCCTCGCACGCCTCTCACCCTCCTGTATGTTCAGGCCACGATCGCTCAAAATCTTTTTCACTCCATCCTTCCACCATGTGTAATGCACCGAAACCACAGCTCCCTAGCCACATCCAGGCCCCACATACCTTTCCATGGTTTACGCCAGACGCTTCACAAGCCCCGGTTCAGTCCATTGACGGCACGTCGACCCCGATACACCACATCGTACCAATTCAGTGTATTCCTTGCACGCCTTACACCCTCCTGTATGTTCAGGCCCCGATCGCTCAAAACTTCTTCATTCCATTCTTCCACCTCCAATTTGGTCTCCCGCTTCTCCTTGTTCCCTCCACCCCTGACACATATATTCTTTCTGTCAATCTTTCCGCTCATTCTCTCCATATGTCCAAACCATTTCAACACACCCTTTTCTGCTCTCTCAGCCATACTATTTTTATTTCAACACATCTCTCATACCCTCATGTTACTTACGTGATCAAATATTTATATATGAGACTAAGCATTAGGTGGAAATCCTCACTTGTCACCCTACTCTGTTCCTTTTTCTTGGGAAAAGTAAAATAGGAGGGGCGGATTTCCAGCCCCACCGTCCCATCCCTTTTAGTCGCCTTGTACGACACGCGGGGAATACAGAGGTGTATGAGAGTGGATGGGTCTTTTTTATTTGTTTCGTGGCGCTATCTTGCTACCGTGGGAAACGGCGAGGAAGGATAATGATGACGATACATACATGTACATGCACATACACATGCATATGCATGTGTATGTATAAAGGACTCGGCCTGTATAAAGTTACACCGCGAGTGATAAGTCATTTTGGCGAGGTTGTATCACTGAGAGTACAGTCTGATCAAAGAAGTTCTCACTCCAAAGGAGTTCACATATCCCTGCTGCAGCAAGTAGCGCAGCCTTTATTATATCTATTAAATCTATAGCTGTACTAATACGTGAAACCACCACAAACCATTCATCGCTGCATGCCTTAGGATCGAACCCGGGATCATTTAAATGACAAATAGTTACACACACACACACACACACACACACACACACACACACACACACGTTGCAGTGGTCAGCGTTACTAATCATGAGAAACGCAGCGCATAGGTTCGAATCCTCGGAGTGACACTCAGCCCATACCCAGCTCGTGTTGTCATCCACCCCGAGGCTTGTCGATGAATGAATACCTGACTAAGGCTGGTGTGTGTGTGTGTGTGTGCGTTTGTATATCTATGAAGAGGGAAGACATCGTACATATATGCAAGTTTAAGAGATGGGGCAACACGAGCGTAAATCTCTCCCCTTCGCACATAAACAGTAACCATAAAAACAGACTCACAAACTAATTTGAAAATAATCCATCTGCTTCAAGCGTGTCTCCTGACCTTAAGTCTGGTTCAGTACGTCAACTTGCCACAGAGCGGACCAACTGACGAAATCAATATCCCATTTGTGTATCCCCCTCACCGGAGGTATACAAATAGTCCAGGCGCATTGTGGGAGTGGAGCACCCAGCTCGTCTGAGTAAAGGTGGGTGCCATCCTAGGGTTCAGTCATCTGCTCTTGACGCTACCTCGTTCACTCGGGAATTAGTGAACATATGTGATATATATATATATATATATATATATATATATATATATATATATATATATATATATATATATATATATATATATATATATATATATATAAGGATCACAATTGAATGCGTGATCAAGTATATTCCCTAAGAGTCCATGGGGAAATGAAACACGATAAGTTCCCAGGTGCACTTTCGTGTAATAATCACATCATCAGGGGAGATACAAGATAGAAATATAAGTCAATTGATATACAACGAAGAGACGTAGCTAGGACGCTATTTGGTAAACAAGTGGCTACCGAATGGACCTCGGATGCGTTCAAGTCTGGCATCATCATTTGGACAAGAAGGGGAATCGTTTACAAATTTTATTAACAATAAAGCTATCAAATTTGTGTAGACCTTCATCAATATTGATGTTACAATTCGTATCTAATAATAGAAAATTAAATCTAATAATGATGTTACAATTTGTATCTAATAATAGAAAATTTATTGATATATCTCGTGGTACAAGAGTTTGAGTTGATAACTGAGATGGCATTACTCCAGGCAATACAGTGATCACGATTTTTAACATGATTACACAAGGCATTTGATTCTTGTCCTTTTCTTATACTATATTCATGTTGCTTTACTCTCACAGAATGATCCTTACTAGTGTACCCAACATAAAACTTATCACAATTTCTACATGGTACTCTATAGATGCATCCTGCAGAACTTTATGGTGAGTTTATTATTAAGTTATTCTTTAGAGTATTGTTGTTGTTAAAGGCAACATTTACATTAAAGGATTTAACAACATGAGAAGTAAAGTAAAATTATTACTAAAAGGGAGAACTCAAATGCACCTGGTGTCAAGGGGAGGTTTGGATATATCTCTTTAAAATGATTTCTTTGCCAAAGAAAACTCTGGACTGCAAATACGTAATGCCTTAAGGAACATAGACTGAAAGGATGATGATTTAACTCTGTCATGTTGAGTTTAATGATAATGGATATATGAGCATACACTGGTAGGTTTTCTGTATATTCTAAACTTAAACTTGTTTCCGTCCCTGTGAGTTATGCAGTCTAAAAACGGTAATATACCATTATTTACAGTTTCTGCAGTAGAATTGATGGAAGGTAATAAGTTGTTAAGTAAAGGAGGAAATGTTTTTAAATTTTCATTTTTTGGCCAAACACAAAGACCATAATCTACATATGTAAACCAGATTACATTAAAGGGTAAGATGTCCTTCAGTAACTTTGTTGGAAAGAATTCCATGTAAGAATTACTTGACACAGTCCATCATTTCACTGCAAAGGATTGTAGTGTAGCCTTAAAGCTGCAAATAACTCGTCATAGTAATCCTGGGAATATACTTCTTGATTATACCCATGTATGTGATAGAACAGTTACGTTTGTACATACGATGTTTTTTGTCTATATTCATTTGTTTTAATGACATTTTTCAAACGCACGCTTGTACGCGATGCCCACTGTAGTATACGAACACGCACACACATGTTCATATTACTTAGGAATTGTGACACTGTTGAAAATAACACTGTTGTATGGGCTCTTGTATGGCATTGCTCTTCCCTTACAACCACTTGTCTCTCGAACAGAAGTAGGTAATCATTTCCATTTGTCTCGGAAGTCTTTTTTCCTCGGGAGACTTTGGAGAGGTCGCTTAGTCCACAGTGCTATGTGTTGCGTCAAGAATAAGCTAACATCAGACTCCGTTTGGTCGGACCTCTGCATTGTAGTATAGATATATCGCTCTCAAGGACTCTGTTGCAACTCTGGCCATTGTCCTCGGACTCCTACCTATATTTTTTCCCCCCCCTTCTCAGAATGAGAGTCGCATCTACAAATATTGCCGTTTAATCTGCACTTTGCCATGTTTATGAAAACCTCTCCACTTCACACACTCGAGTACATCTGACCCTCATCCTACCCTGGGAACGATGAAATGTTACCAGTGCAGCGACCGGTCGTAATGGATCGCCTCAGTACCAACGGCCTGTTATAAAGGGGTTTGCTTGTTTGGCTCCCAGATGGCAACATCCTCATGAGGGAACAATTCGACATATGAAAGATGTATTTGAGTCGCCCACCCTCCTGGAAATCAGAGGGGCAGTCGGGACATACCACATGTGACATTAGAGTTGAGAATGCCGCAGCTTGCCACCCACCTCATGACTTATTGCTTTGGTAGTTAGTGTCCTGTAAAGATGGCGGAGGGTGTGCTTTAACGTCCCCGGGAGCCACTGAACCTTCATTGTGGTCATGTTATTGGTGTGTTGGGGGTTTTGTGGGACCATTCTGCCTAATGTTCGTCACAGATGGTTTGCGTGTGTGTGTGTGTGTGTGTGTGTGTGTGTGTGTGTGTGTGTGTGTGTGTGTGTGTGTGTGTGTGTGCACTTTTATCTGCAAATATATCTGCTTCGTTGCAGTTATAATGCGTGTGTGCCGTTCCTCCTAAACTTTTCCAACTCATCTCTTCAGTGTAACCCACGAGTAATTTTTTTCCCCGACTTTAGCCATTGAGTGCAAGGGGCACTCACCGTCAACCAGACCTCATTATTCTACAGACGCAAAATGAGTAAATGCATCACCCAGTCTGCTGATGAGGTTGGGGTGGGAGGCAGCAGTGCCAGATGTGAGGAGGAACGTAGATACTGATAACTTTATAGGATATGGGAGAACTTTGTGTCGTACAATGTTGCTTTATCAAATTCTGTGTCATAGAAAGCATTTTTTTTTTTCGTTTTTGCGTTGGAGGCTCTATTCAGGAACCAAAGTCCACACTTAAGGCTTGGTCTTAATTTGAAATATAGAGAGGATTATAAGGGGAAAAACAAGAGACAGTTTGTGCGAATTTTGGAGTAAGTGGAAAACCTGAACAGCCAGTGTATGAATGATTGTGGTAAGATGTCTACACTCATCAGGTTAGGATCTAATGCATAGATACAAAGGAATACATGGAAATGTGTGAAGAGTTTTAGTTTTTTAGTGTTACATGTTACAGTAATGAAGGCCTGCATAGTACAGCAATGGCAGAGGAAATTCGATTTGCATGTTTACGTATGGAATGGATTCCAGCTCTTGATAGCCACGAAATCTAACAACATATGTATGTTTTAGCCTTGCATTAACACACACACACACACACACACACACACACACACACACACACACACACACTCACACACACACACACACGTGCCTCCGTGGTGTAGTGCTTAGTGTTACACGGCCAACCTGGGACGGACCTGCTTGGGTGTGGTAATTTGTCTACACCCAACCCAGATGTTCATCCTCCCCTTGGGGTTTGTCGATAACTATGTACCTAGCTTAGGATGGCGTGTGTGTGTGTGTGTGTGTGTGTGTGTGTGTGTGTGTGTGTGCGCGCGCGCGTGCAAACGTGTGTGTATATGTGCGTATGTGTGCAAACGTGTGTGTGCAAACATGTGTGTGTGTGTGTGTGTGTATGTGTGCAAACATGTGTGTGTGTGTGTGTGTGTGTGTGTGTGTGTGTGTGAGTGTGTGTGTGTGTGTGTGTTTGTGCTTGTGCAAGCGTGAGTGTGTGTATGTGTGTGTTTTATGTGTGTAAGGAGAAATCACTTGTCATCCCTTTACACTTTACATATGGGACGTAAATGGCTCAGTTCATAACATACAGAAGTTCAAGATGGTACCATAACTACAGTGTTGTATACGCTGTGTGGTTATAGTTTAACACACGTTCCCGACGCTTTGGTCATTGTCCTTATAGTCTTACTGAAAAAAGGAAAGTCGGACATTACTTGCTATTTTGTGCCTTAATGTGATTATTGTGACTTTTTTTTTAATGCTTACTAAATTCAGTGGATTATATTTTATTAAATCAACTCTTCATATTTAGAAACATGAGTACAATGGTATGAGTTTCGAACAAGACAGCACGACCCTTGAGCACGACGGTGCGACCCTTGCGTATGATTGTATGACCTTTCACTTCACCCATAAGGGTCAAGTCAGAAGCCAAGTCAAATTCATAATTCTGTATGCTCGTCTAAGGTGACTGGCTGGGAATGTTAGCGAAACAGTGGGAGACGAAGACAAACCAGAGTGAAGACGAATGCTGGTGAGAAGTGGCCATGTTTAACACGAATGTGAAGGAAAAAAAAAAAGAGATGATCTAGAGTGAATGAATTAGTCAGGTAGATGTGTGTGTTAGCCTGGAGAGGAAGATGGGCGGTCGTAAGGGATGGATTACCGAGTTCTCTTCGTAACAAAAAATCGTTCGTCTGGTATCTACCGCTGGGCAGAGGACAGAGCGAATGAGTCCATCGGTACAGAAGTACCTGGAATATAACTGATATTCTTTCCTTTCCTCCCACTCCTTACATCTATCCCTCATGCCACATATTCTGCGTCTGTTATGTAGAAGCGGCGAACATTCATGCGTGTTCTGAAAATGTAGGAAACCTCGGCTGGATTTGAGCGCTGAATTGCTTACTTAGTTCACTTCTGCACTGGTAAAGAGGGGATTATGGCGGCACCGCACGGTTGCACTTAAAGGATCAGGCTCCAGCGACAGATACACATTCCAGGTTGGCACAGATATACTTGCTTTCCCACAATATGAAAGCATAAGAGATATTTCCTTTTCTTCGTATATTATTGGGCTGCCTCTCTCTCTCTCTCTCTCTCTCTCTCTCTCTCTCTCTCTCTCTCTCTCTCTCTCTCTCTCTCTCTCTCTCTCTCTCTCTCTCTAGTACAGTGTATATAACAAAGCATAGCTTAGATGTGCCAAACTTACGTAATTCTTTCCTTAAGCAGAGATAAAGCTAGGCTATCGAAAGAGGTTAAGGTTGGCGAGACCACACATCCTTTTTCAAACGCTAAATCTGAATAAGTCCAGTGATCCAGGTGTCCTGTCACTTTGAAGTTGGAGGAGTGATTCGTGAAATGTCCTTTCCATTGTTAAGGCTATTCAGTAAATCATCGTTATGAGGCAAGCGTCCCAGGATTGGGAAGTGACAAATGTTACTCAGATGTTTCTAAACAGTATAAGCAGCGTGCACTCAGCCTCACATAGAACTCGGGTTAGTGTGGGAATCTAGCATTCGAAGGAACCACACAATATATTCAAGTTAGTTTCCGTGAAAGCTGATTCTTTCTCACCATGGTGGAAATTTTCAGCAAAACCTACAAGTGGGATAGTGCGCTACCTCGCACACATGAGGGGGGAGGGGGATGGTATTCCATGTGTGGCGAGGTGGCGATGGGAATGAATAAAGGCAGACAGTGTGAATTGTGTGCATGGGTATATATGTATGTGTCTGTATGTGTACATTGAGATGTATAGGTACGTGTATTTGCGTGTGTGGACGTGTATGTATATACATGTGTATGGGGGTGGGTTGGGCCTTTCTTTCGTCTGTTTCCTTGCACTACCTCGCAAACGCGGGAGACAGTGACAAAGCAAAATAAATAAATAATAATATATATATATATATACATATATATATATATATATATATATATATATATATTTTTTTTTTTTTTTTTATACTTTGTCGCTGTCTCCCGCGTTTGCGAGGTAGCGCAAGGAAACAGACGAAAGAAATGGCCCAACCCACCCCCATACACATGTATATACATACGTCCACACACGCAAATATACATACCTACACAGCTTTCCATGGTTTACCCCAGACGCTTCACATGCCTTGATTCAATCCACTGACAGCACGTCAACACCGGTATACCACATCGCTCCAATTCACTCTATTCCTTGCCCTCCTTTCACCCTCCTGCATGTTCAGGCCCCGATCACACAAAATCTTTTTCACTCCATCTTTCCACCTCCAATTTGGTCTCCCTCTTCTCCTCGTTCCCTCCACCTCCGACACATATATCCTCTTGGTCAATCTTTCCTTACTCATTCTCTCCATGTGACCAAACCATTTCAAAACACCCTCTTCTGCTCTCTCAACCACGCTCTTTTTATTTCCACACATCTCTCTTACCCTTACGTTACTTACTCGATCAAACCACCTCACACCACACATTGTCCTCAAACATCTCATTTCCAGCACATCCATCCTCCTGCGCACACCTCTATCCATAGTCCACGCCTCGCAACCATACAACATTGTTGGAACCACTATTCCTTCAAACATACCCATTTTAGCTTTCCGAGATAATGTTCTCGACTTCCACACATTCTTCAAGGCTCCCAGAATTTTCGCCCCCTCCCCCACCCTATGATCCACTTCCGCTTCCATGGTTCCATCCGCTGCCAGATCCACTCCCAGAGATCTAAAACACTTCACTTCCTCCAGTTTTTCTCCATTCAAACTCACCTCCCAATTGACTTGACCCTCAACCCTACTGTACCTAATAACCTTGCTCTTATTCACATTTACTCTTAACTTTCTTCTTTCACACACTTTACCAAACTCAGTCACCAGCTTCTGCAGTTTCTCACATGAATCAGCCACCAGCGCTGTATCATCAGCGAACAACAACTGACTCACTTCCCAAGCTCTCTCATCCCCAGCAGACTTCATCCTTGCCCCTCTTTCCAAAACTCTTGCATTCACCTCCCTAACAACCCCATCCATAAACAAATTAAACAACCATGGAGACATCACACACCCCTGCCGCAAACCTACATTCACTGAGAACCAATCACTTTCCTCTCTTCCTACACGTACACATGCCTTACATCCTCGATAAAAACTTTTCACTGCTTCTAACAACTTGCCTCCCACACCATATATTCTTAATACCTTCCACAGAGCATCTCTATCAACTCTATCATATGCCTTCTCCAGATCCATAAATGCTACATACAAATCCATTTGCTTCTCTAAGTATTTCTCACATACATTCTTCAAAGCAAACACCTGATCCACACATCCTCTACCACTTCTGAAACCACACTGCTCTTCTCCAATCTGATGCTCTGTACATGCCTTCACCCTCTCAATCAATACCCTCCCATACAATTTGCCAGGAATACTCAACAAACTTATACCTTATATATATATATATATATATGTATATATATATATATATATATATATATATATATATATATATATATATATATATATATAACCTATCTCGACTTCCAGAGATTCCTCATTAAGTTCCTCATGAAAGAGTTTTATTTGAAATAAGAATTCAATTTAATAGGATTGAAATTGGGAGCGGGTTTAAGGCAAAGGAACTGCATTCTAACAGAAGGCAGTAATAATCAGCATCAAGTGGAAAGGCACCCAAATTCTTCACTGTAACTCGTGGCTACCACAAGGCTCAGCCTTTGGCCCTGTCCTTTCACTACTGTATGCAAATGATCGCAGAACAAGTCAATTACCAGAATCTCTAAACCTGCCTTGCCACCGATACAAAATTATGAAGTGGTTTGGTATCTGATTCGTATCTCAAAAATCGAAAATGAGCTGGACCTGGTCCAAGAAGTTAGATATAAATATCAACGAAAACAGATTGGAGTATTTCTTTTCTTTATTAGTTAAAGCCTTATATTGGATATAAGATATTTGGGAAAGTGCAAGTGAAGGTTGAAGATGGTAAGAATCGTAGAATCAAGAACAGAAACGATTTGAAATCTATTAAACAAAAGCATGGTCTCTGTCATGCACGAAGCGGAGGATGAGGATTCATTACAGGATATTTGCATTACAAGTCATCAAACACTTGACTTATCCTCTGTAATTCATAGTCAGTGCCACACCTTGAGTATACGGTGCTTAGTTCTAGACTATCAATAGGAGCGAGAGAGATCTGAATGGGTCCAGAAATTGATGGCAACATTAATACCAGGTCTTAGAAAGAAATTATTTGAAGAAAGGTTAAGGGTTTCAAACATGTATTGTCTACAAAGGCAGAGGCTCTGTGATAACTTGTACAAGAAAGGATTTGGACACACACACACAAACAAAAAAAAGTGATATCGGTAAACTATTTGAAGTACACAGGAATCTTATAGCCAGAAGCACTAGGGTATAGCTTACAGGACAGAGGCTGCACACTAGTAAAGAAGTATTTTTCTTTTACAAAGTATTTTTGAAAACTAGAATAAGTTTCCTTCAAATGTAAAAGCCTTTAATGATATACTTTTACAAGGAGAGACTAGTCGATGATTCCTAGTCTGTTTGTTGCCGTGAATTAGATAGAAATCATAGTTTCTCTCTCTCTCTCTCTCTCTCTCTCTCTCTCTCTCTCTCTCTCTCTCTCTCTCTCTCTCTCTCTCTCTCTCTCTCTCTCTCTCTCTCTGCCACGGTATCTAATCCACAAACACATGAATCAGTCGACCATAAGTGATCTTCGTGAGCCAAATCGGAAAAGTTTGACAGAAACTTTCGTCAGACAAAACTCTTGATTTGTTCTACCAGTTTTATGCTGAAGGTCTTATGAGAAGACAACAGGAACTCTTTCATAGTCGCTACTTGTCACATAAAATCATATCTAAATTTCCAATTAAGAATTGAGGACAAGGGAAATTTCCCTTCTTTGATGAACAAAAGCGACTTACCTCATTAATTTTTGTTTAGTGACATGATGAGTGACGATTATTGACACAAGATTGAAGCCCGGGTTCGAATCCTGGGCGTTGCCGCCGGCTCACACCCAACCCAGCCGTTCATCCTCATTTCAGGGCTGCTCGATGAACAGCTTTCTGGCTTAGAATGGTGTGTGTGTGTGTGTGTGTGTGTGTGTGTGTGTGTGTGTGTGTGTGTGTGTGTGTGTGTACACATAAGAGTAAGGACGTGGAATATATATAAAAGGTTAAGAGACGAGCCAACAAGTGTAAAAGCTTTCCTGTAACAGGAATTATTATCACACACACACACACACACACACACACACACCAGTCTATCCCAGGAATTACACAGGAAAAAACGCGTTCAAAATTATGAATACTGTACATAATTGGTCCTCCGTTAAAAGAGTAAAACCAGGTAGATTTCTTTTTCTTCCAGTTCTTATTTCAGTTTCTCTCTGCTGTATTCTTTATGTTGTTCAATACTTTTTCAATTGTTTTTTCATGTATATTAAATGCTTCCTCCTCCCTTTGTTCTTTTTTTTCTTTTATTTCTCTTTGCACTTGACATCTTGTTTATCCTTCTTCCTTTAATTCCCATGCCTCTCTCTCTCTCTCTCTCTCTCTCTCTCTCTCTCTCTCTCTCTCTCTCTCTCTCTCTCTCTCTCTCTCTCTCTCTCTCTCATACCTCGCCAAATATTCTGTATATTCTTACCGTTCAGCTTGAAGTATCCTGGCATAAAACAGATGATCATTCTTGTCTTACGACGGGCGAACAACAGCCAGGGTTATGACCCATCAGTCATCGGAGGTCTGTCCTTGCGTTGCAGAGAGAGAGAGAGAGAGAGAGAGAGAGAGAGAGAGAGAGAGAGAGAGAGAGAGAGAGAGGAATGATTGGATGAGTGACGAGGTAGGTGGTGGGTGAATGAGTAAAGAAGACGCATCCGGAGAGGTACAGGGTAGAATGAACCAGTCACGTGAGATTTTTGTTGTTATCAATATATTACTCCCAGGGAGCGACAGACGAACTACATGAAAAAATTGGTTATATACAAGTGACTCGTGACTCGTAGGCCACACTGTCTATTACATAGATGCTGTACACCATACACTTAACACCCACCAAAGTGGTGGGTGTCTCTTAAGAATGAAGTCTTAATTGATTGTCCCTCCGCAAGCATTCACATACGTCTATTAAGGACTGTCCTTGTGGTAACAGGTCCGTCACAGTGGGACATTGAAGGCAGTAGTGTTGAAGATCGTTGGCATTAGGTGCGTAGCACAGTTTACGTGAGGAGTATTGAGGCACATCTGCCTCACCCACCCGCCACCCCCGGTCTGTAGCCTTACCTGAGACGAGCAGACACCACGTTATGTCTGCCAACCATAAATCCACGTCGACGGCACTCGTGGGGACGAGGGTTAAAGTTGTCGTAATGCTATATGGTCATACTCTGAGCCCGCTTAGTATTCCTGCGATGGAGAGCAGGGAAGTGAGCGGCAGGGCGTATCTTCTTCCTGTAGTAGGAGCGGGAGCCGGAGTCACGTGAGGTAACTAACTGGCTTCGGGTTTCCAAACTGTTGCATCGGAATTTCTTGTTTGTATTGTGAAGCCGGGGCCGTGGGAGTCGAGGAATGATAATTAAGGTGATAATAAGTGTCCCCTGACTCTCTCTCTCTCTCTCTCTCTCTCTCTCTCTCTCTCTCTCTCTGCATTCACCACCTATCGTAGCGAGCGTCATTGCGACGTAGGATGTTGTGTCTGTTTGTCGTTTCCTCTACAAACTCACCTGTCGTATCTACGTACTCACCAGTCGTATGGGATGACAACCCAGCAAAAGTTGGATGTAGGAGTGGTATAGGGGGTGGCTGACACAGCGATGTATGGGAGTGGTGTGTGATTCATCCGGAATCGACTTCTTGCAACACAAGACGTTAAGTGATATTTAGACATCCTATAGTTATCCCCTCCTTCCCTTTCAGAATAAGATGCTTATATGATTTGGTAAACTTAGTCTCTATTCCCGCATAGGAGACACTAAAGCTACATTATACCTAATATTTATCTCTTTTCTAAAACAAATATTCATCACTGTGCTGTCTGCAGCTTGTTACATGGCTGCAATAAACAATGCTGTGTCTCGCTTTCTCAAGTATAATATATATATATATATATATATATATATATATATATATATATATATATATATATAGATATATATATATATATATATATATATATATATATATATATATATATATATATATATATATATATATATATATATATATATATAAGTTTGACTGGAGAAAAACTGGGGAAGTGAAGTGTTTTAGGTATCTGGGAGTGGATTTAGCAACAGATGGAACCATGGAAGCGGAAGTGAGTCACAGGGTGGGGGAGGGGGAGAAGGTTCTGGGAGCGTTGAAGAATGTGTGGAAGGCGAGAACGTTATCTCGGTGAGCAAAAACGGGTATGTTTGAAGGAATAGTGGTTCCAACAGTGTTATATGGTTGCGAGACATGGGCTATAGATTGGGTTGTACAGAGGAGGGTGGATGTGTTGGAAATGAAATGTTTGGGGACAATATGTGGCGTGAAGTGGTTTGATCGAGTAAGTAATGAAAGGGTAAGAGAGATGTGTGGTAATAAAAAGAGTGTGGCTGAGAGAGCAGAAGAGGGTGGCGGGGTGGCGACGGAAATGGATGAAGGCATTTAAATTTTTTATCGAGGATGTAAGGCATGTGTACGTGTAGGAAGAGAGGAAAGTGATTGGTTCTCAGTGAATGTAGGTTTGCGGCAGGGGTGTGTGATGTCTCCATGGTTGTTTAATTTGTTTATGGATAGGGTTGTTATGGAGGTGAATGCAAGAGTTTTGGAAAGAGGGGCAAGTATGCAGTCTGTTGGGGATGAGAGAGCTTGGGAAGTGAGTCAGTTGTTGTTTGCTGATGATACAGCGCTGGTGGCTGATTCACGTGAGAAACTGCAGAAGCTGATAACTGAGTTTGGTAAAGTGTGTGAAAGAAGAAAGTTAAGAGTAAATGTGAATAAGAGCAAGGTTATTAGGTACAGTAGGGTTGAGGGTCAAGTCAATTGGGAGGTAAGTTTAAATGGAGAAAAACTTGAGGAAGTAAAGTGTTTTAGATATCTGGGAGTGGATCTGGCAGCGGATGGAACCATGGAAGCGGAAGTGAATCATAGGGTGGGGGAGGGGGCGAAAATTCTGGGAGCCTTGAAGAATGTGTGGAAGTCAAGAACATTATCTTGGAAAGCAAAAATGGCTATGTTTGAAGGAATAGTGGTTCCAACAATGTTGTATGGTTGCGAGGCGTGGGCTTTGGATAGAGTTGTGCGCAGGAGGATGGATGTGCTGGAAATGAGATGTTTGAGGACAATATGTGGTGTGAGGTGGTTTGATTGAGTAAGTAATGTAAGGGTAAGAGAGATGTGTGGAAATAAAAAGAGTGTGGTTGAGAGAGCAGAAGAGGGTGTTTTGAAATGGTTTGGTCACATGGAGAGAATGAGTGAGGAAAGATTGACCAAGAGGATATATGTGTCATAGGTGGAGGGAACGAGGAGAAGTGGGAGACCAAATTGGAGGTGGAAAGATGGAATGAAAAAGATTTTGAGTGATCGGGGCCTGAACATGCAGGAGGGTGAAAGGCGTGCAAGGAATAGAGTGAATTGGAACGTTGTGGTATACCGGGGTCGACGTGCTGTCAATGAATTGAACCAGGGCATGTGAAGCGTCTGGGGGAAACCATGGAAAGTTGTGTGGGGCCTGGATGTGGAAAGGGAACTCTGGTTTAGGTGCATTATTACATGACAGCTAGAGACTGAGTGTGAAAACTGAGTGTGAACGAATGGGGCCTTTGTTGTCTTTTCCTAGCGCTACCTCGCACACATGAGGGGGAAGGGGGTTGTTATTCCATGTGTGGCGAGGTGGCGATGGGAATGAATAAAGGCAGACAGTATGAATTATGTACATGTGTATATATGTATATGTCTGTGTGTGTATATATATTTGCGTGTGTGGAGGTGTATGTATATACATGTGTATGGGGGTGGGTTAGGCCATCCTTTCGTCTGTTTCCTTGCGCTACCTCGCTAACGCGGGAGACAGCGACAAAGTAAAATAAATGAATAAAAATAAATATATATTGTACTGTAGCTACAACACTCCTTCGTCAGGAGCCTTGCACTGAGCCGCCGGCTGTTTGCCAGTAAACGTTCGACAGTTTAGCGGATTTTTATAATTGGTGGACCTAGGTCACATGGGTGGATCTGGGTCACAAATCTGATAGAAAATCAATGGCGTCTAGCAGTTCTCGAGCCGCCACAGCGCCGTTACACTCCCTACTTCCCTACCTGATCCTGAGTGGTGTTTTGGGCTGTTAGGGAGGAGAAGGAAAACTGGAGGTGCCGACAGGAGAGAGAGAGAGAGAGAGAGAGAGAGAGAGAGAGAGAGAGAGAGCGAGAGAGAGAGAGAGAGAGAGAGAGAGAGAGAGAGAGAGAGAGTCCATTTGGTCTGTTAACATGAAATTGCGAGGTAGCGAACTTGTATTTCCTGTACCAGGTGTGTGTATATGGAGAGCATGTTAATATCTTGTCCCTACACACCGGAACGATGGACATTCAAATACACTTAAGTCTGAGTCAAGAACTAATAACCATGTTACTGAGTGAACGTTAGATTATTTGTGCATTAACCCAAGATCATAATTTCATATATGAAAAGTATTTTTTTCCCTAAGAATAAAAATAATGCACTCAAATGTAGATCACGTTACAGCGCTAATTATCCCTAGCTAATGAGATTTGAATGTTTAACATAAACACTAAATACTGGAAATACTGTGTTGAGGGAGGATATATTGTCTTCTTTGAATTCTACAACTTTCTCCATAGTACTGTAATGGTTCTGTGATGTGACCTTCTGTGATTATAAATGGCTGCGAAGAAAAGCACAGTATTCATAGGTTTTGATGTGTACAGGAAAACCGCTCCTTATTGGAGTAGTAAAGAAGATATACATGCCCTGAATATATCAGTTAAAAATTGAAGTATAGATTTCAGACCATTACGCACACACACACACACACACACACACACACACACACACACACACACACACACACACACACATATATATATATATATATATATATATATATATATATATATATATATATATATATATATATATATATGTAAGGCATGTGTACGTGTAGGAAGAGAGGAAAGTGATTGGTTCTCAGTGAATGTAGGTTTGCGGCAGGGGTGAGTGATGTCTCCATGGTTGTTTAATTTGTTTATGGATGGGGTTGTTAGGGAGGTGAATGCAAGAGTTTTGGAAAGAGGGGCAAGTATGAAGTCTGTTGGGGATGAGAGAGCTTGGGAAGTGAGTCAGTTGTTGTTCGCTGATGATACAGTGCTGGTGGCTCATTCATGTGAGAAACTGCAGAAGCTGGTGACTGAGTTTGGTAAAGTGTGTGAAAGAAGAAAGTTAAGAGTAAATGTGAATAAGAGCAAGGTTATTAGGTACAGTAGGGTTGAGGGTCAAGTCAATTGGGAGGTGAGTTTGAATGGAGAAAAACTGGAGGATGTGAAGTTTTTTAGATATCTGGGAGTGGATCTGGCAGCGGATGGAACCATGGAAGCGGAAGTGGATCATAGGGTGGGGGAGGGGGCGAAAATTCTGGGAGCCTTAAAGAATGTGTGGAAGTCGAGAACATGATCTCGGAAAGCAAAAATGGGTATGTTTGAAGGAATAGTGGTTCCAACAATGTTGTATGGTTGCGAGGCGTGGGCTATGGATAGAGTTGTGCGCAGGAGGATGGATGTGCTGGAAATGAGATGTTTGAGGACAATGTGTGGTGTGAGGTGGTTTGATCGAGTAAGTAACGTAAGGGTAAGAGAGATGTGTGGAAATAAAAAGAGCGTGGTTGAGAGAGCAGAAGAGGGTGTTTTGAAATGGTTTGGGCACATGGAGAGAATGAGTGAGGAAAGATTGACCAAGAGGATATATGTGTCGGAGGTGGAGGGAACGAGGAGAAGAGGGAGACCAAATTGGAGGTGGAAAGATGGAGTGAAAAAGATTTTGAGTGATCGGGGCCTGAACATGCAGGAGGGTGAAAGGAGGGCAAGGAATAGAGTGAATTGGAGCGATGTGGTATACCGGGGTTGACGTGCTGTCAGTGGATTGAATCAAGGCATGTGAAGCGTCTGGGGTAAACCATGGAAAGCTGTGTAGGTATGTATATTTGCGTTTGTGGACGTATGTATATACATGTGTATGGGGGTGGGTTGGGCCATTTCTTTCGTCTGTTTCCTTGCGCTACCTCGCAAACGCGGGAGACAGCGACAAAGAAAAAAAGAAAAAAAAAAAAAAAAATATATATATATATATATATATATATATATATATATATATATATATATATATATATATATATATATATATAATCAGGAAGACTATATTCTTATGTGATCACATAAACAGGCGTTTCTGTTGACAGCACAGGTAAAGGTTAAATAGCAAGGGTATGTGAGGGCGCATACAGAGACTTCGCTTGGTACAATGCGTCGACATAAGCACGTGAGAGGTGGGCCGAAGTGGGCCCGAACACTTATTGAGACGGTTCTTTGTCCCGTCGGGAAAAGGGATAGCATTGCCATTGGAATTAGCGATACTACTATATATATATATATATATATATATATATATATATATATATATATATATATATATATATATATATATATATATATATATCTGGCTTAAGGGTTGAAAGAATTCTACCTCCGTTGTTTTTTGCATGTTGTAGAAGGTGACTAAAGGGGCCGGAAACAGAGGGCTAGAAACCCTTCCCTTTTTGTATTTCAATTTCTAAGCGAAGGAACAAAAGATGGAGTCAGGCGGGGATGCTCATCCTCCTGGAAGGCTTAGGATTAGGTGTCTAGATGTGAATGGTTGTAACCAAGATGAGAAGGGAGATAGGTAATATAATTGAGAAAAGAAACCTTGGTGATCTGACTCTGAATTAAACAAAGCTCAAATGTAAATAGAAAAATGGTTAATAAAATGTTATAGGAGTAGGGGCAAGGGTTGGTGAGAGAACAAGAGCTGTGGAAGGGGTCGCACTACTCCCGAAGCAGTTGTGGGAGTGTGTGGAAAGGGTATAAGGAAGTATGTTAGACTCTAATGTGGGTAAAATGAAAGTGGATGGCGAGAGATGGCTGATTATTGCTAATACACATGGCTATGAGAATAAAATTAAGAGGCAAGTGTTTAGGGAGCATTTGAGTGAGTGTGCCAGCATTTCTAATGCAAGAGACCAGGTATGAGTGATGGGGGATTTGAATGCGACTGTGAGTAATGTTGTTTGCTGAAAAAGGACTGTTGACTGGAAATACCTGGCTCTAAAAGAGGGACATACACAAGTATTCGTATGTGTGTGAGAAAGATGGTCAGCGGGCATTACTAGATAACATATTAGATGAACAAGTTGCTGAGAGGGGGCAGCTGGTGGGATGTCTGATCACCATCTGTAAACTATCAAGTGACAAAAAAATATTTTGATAAACGTCTTGTGCTCTCTTGAAACCGATTTGAATTGAGGAGGGAGTACTCAAGAATCTGATGGTCACTGATTTTCCAGTACCAGACCCCAGGCGCTAGATAGACGCATTCAAAATCACTCTTTCACCGCAGTGGACATCGTTGTTGACACGAACTGCCGAAGGAGATGCTCACCAAAGTACAGTTGCCTGATATCTAAGGCAGTGGAAGTGTTGCTGTAGAAATAATTTTGGCCAGTATCCAAAAGCCATCCAACTGGTAAGACAGTGCCACAAGGTAGTGTTTTAGGTCCTCCTGTTATGGAAAGTCTGCTTTACTGACCTTGTAAATCTAGTGCCCGAAACCTGCGCCTACGCTGGTAACTGCACTCTGACCTTCTCCTATGAAAAGGAGATGCCATCTGTAGTGCAGACTATCAATCAACGTCTTCCAGACATAACATTCTTGGGAAGCTTACGGCAGGTGAAATTTGGTGCAGAGAAAACACAGATGACAGTCGCACGACGCCGCGGAGTGACGTGTGAGTGTAGGGCACTGATGAATGGACTTGTTTTAAAGAGAAGTGACCATGTAGACTCTCCAGGGAGGAAGATCTGACCCACTCCTGATAGTAAAAGGTGCAAAGTCTTTAATGTATAGCAACAAAAAAAAAATCACTTCATTTAGGGAGAATGTTCACTTAAGTATGGAAATGATTGACGTGCGGACCAAACTACGTAGGTTCTACCAGCTATGAAAAACTTGTCTCTCACAAGAGCCACACACACACACACACACACACACACACACACACACACACACACACACACACACACACACATCTGCCCGGGTTATTGCTTACCTAGATGGTTGTCTGGTTGATTAGGATAGCTGATTTCTGGTGGTTGGCTGATATGTAATTGTAATATCTTCATCGGTAAGACGACTAGCTCGTTAGCGACGAGATCTTTAGTCAGATATTAGATCTGTTCCTAAATCACATGACCTGGTCGTTGGGTTGTTAGTTATCTGATCAGCTCGTTTTCCATTGTTGGTAGCCTCTTTGTTCAGTGTTGCTACGTTATTATTTTCGTTTATCTAGTGAGTACGTAAGGTCGTCATCAAATAAACATGTCACCTCGTTTATTGCATTAACTGACAAGCTTTTTGTTAAGTTAGTGACATTGTTAGGTCATTCATCTCGTGTGATTTCTAAATGAATCGTTGAACCTTGGAATAAGTTAGCTGAGCGTCAGTTCGTACCCTGGAAGGGTTATCAATATCGATATTCTCAGTTTCGTTTATCTAATAAGCTATCAAGGAGACGATCTTGCTAGCTCGTTTATCTAATGAGTTATTAAGGCGTTTATGAAGCTGGTGACGTTGTTAACCCTATGGGTCCTCCTCCTGCTCCTCTTCCTCCCTCACGCTCACTTGACGACCTCGTAAACAATGCAAGGGTCACATCTTCGTTACGCGAGATTAAACAGCCTGGAAGAGTCCCATTATCCGAGACAGGGCTATTGTGCCTAAGGCACTACCGCGGTTAATGGGTACCGGGTTGTTTCTTCTGTTCAGAGAAAATGATCTACCATTTCCTTTAAATGAGACTGAAAACTTATGTGTATATATATATATATATATATATATATATATATATATATATATATATATATATATATATATATATGTGTGTGTGTGTGTGTGTATGTATGTGTGTGTGTGTGTGTGTGTGTGTGTGTATATATTTCTTCTTCATACATATTCGCCTCTTCTCGCGTTAGCGAGGTAGGGTTAACAGCAGAGGACTGAGCCTTAGAGGATATATCCTCACTTGGCCCCCTTCACTGTTTCTTCTTTTAGAAAGTCAAAAACGGGAGGGGAGGATTTTCATCCCTCCGCTACCTCCTCTTTTAGTCGTCTTCTGCGACACGCAGGGAATACGTGGGAAATATTCTCTGTGAAAGAAGAAAGCTGAGAGTAAATGTGAATAAGAGCAAGGTTATTAGGTACAGTAGGGTTGAGGGACAAGTCAGTTGGGAGGTAAGTTTGAATGGAGAAAAACTGGAGGAAGTGAAGGGTTTTAGATATCTGGGAGTGGATTTTGCAGTGGGTGGAACCATGGATGCGGAAGTGAGTCACAGGGTGGGGGAGGGGGCGAAGGTTCTGGGAGCGTTGAAGAGTGTGTGGAAGGCGAGAACATTACCTCGGAAGGCAAAAATGGGTATGTTTGAAGGAATAGTGGTTCCAATAATGTTATATGGTTGCGAGGCGTGGGCTGTGGATAGGGTTGTGCGGAAGAGGGTGGATGTGCTGGAAATGAGATGTTTGAGAACAATATGTGGTGTGAGGTGATTTGATCGAGTAAGTAATGAAAGGGTAAGAGAGATGTGTTGTAATAAGAAGAGTGTGTTTGTGAGAGCAGAAGAGGGTGTGTTGAAATGGTTTGGTCACATGGAGAGAATGAGTGAGGAAAGTTTAACAAAGAGGATATATGTGTCAGAGGTGGAGGGAACGAGGAGAATTGGGAGATCAGATTGGAGATGGAAGGATGGAGTGAAAAAGATCTTGAGCGATCGGGGCCTAAACATGCTGGAGGGAGAAAGGCGTGCAAGGAATAGAGTGAATTGGAACGATGTGGTATACCGGGGTCGACGTACTGTCAGTGGATTTAACCAGGGCGTCTGGGGTAAACCATGGAAAATTTATGGGGCCTGGATGTGGAAAGGGAGCTGTGGTTTCGGTGCATTATACATGACAGGTAGAGACTGAGTGTCTTTTCCTAGCGCTTCCTCGCGCTCCTGCGGAGGGAGGGGGGGGGTGTCATTTCATGTGTGGCAGGGTGGCGACGGGAATGAATAAAGGCAGCAAGTATGAATTATGTACATGTGTATATTTGTATATGTCTGTCTATATATATATATATATATATATATATATATATATATATATATATATATATATATGTATGTATACGTTGAAATGCATAGCCATGTAAATGTGCGTGTGTGAACGTGTATGTATATACATGTGTATGTGGGTGGGCTAGGCCATTCTTTCGTCTGTTTCCTTGCGCTACCTCGCTAACGCGAGAAACAGCGACAGAGTATGATGAATAGATAAATAAATGAATATATATATATATATATATATATATATATATATATATATATATATATATATATATATATATATATATATATATATATTCCTATGAGTCCACGGGGAAAATGAAACACGATAAGTTCCCAAGTGCTCTTTCGTGTAATAATCACATCATCAGGGGAGACACAAGTGAGAAATATAACAGTCAGTTGATATACATCGAAGAGACGAAGCTAGGATGCCATTTGGTAAACATGCGATTGTTCAAGACAGACAACGAGCGTTCATAAACTTATCATTTTACAAATTTTATCAACGATAAAGTTATCTAATTTTCTATATATGCTAAACCTACCAATGTATGCTCATATATCCTTTATTACTCATCTCAACATAACAGAATAAAATTACTATCATTTCAGTCAGTGTTCCTTAGAGCATTACGTATTTGCAGTCCAGAGTTTATTGATGATGAGTTTGAGAAGATATATTCTATTGGATCTGAGTTAAAGTACCCTAGATCTTTCATTGATAAATCCCTTAATTTAGCAAAGAAATTATTGTATAGCGATGAGCTCAAACCTCCCATTGACACCAGGAATCTTATAGTTCTCCCTTTCAATAATAATTTGACTTCACTTTCCATCTTGCTTAAATCTTTTAATGTAAATGTTGCCTTCAGCAATAATGTTACTATAAAGAATATCCTAATTAGGAATTCACCAGAAATTTCTCTTGGTTGCATCTGTAAAGTGCCATGTAGAAATTGTGATAAGTTTTATGTTGGGCAGACTGGTAAGGATCTTTCTGTTAGACTTCAGCAACATAAATATAGTATAAGAACGGGACAAGAATCAAATGCCTTGTTTAATCACGTTAAAAACTATGATCACTGTATTGACTGGATTAATGCCATCTCAGTTATTAACTCTAACTCTATTACCACGAGAGATATCATTAAATCTTCAATTATTAAATACACAAAGAATTATTTCTTAATATTAGTGATGGTCTATACAAATAAGATAACTTTATTGTTGATAAAATTTGTGAAATATGTTTATGAACGCTTGTTGTCTGTCTTGGACAATCGCATGTTTACCAAAATGGCGTCCTAGCTTCGTCTCTTCGATGTATATCAACTGACTGTTATATTTCTCTCTTGTGTCTCCCCTGATGATGTGATTATTACACAAAAGTGCACTTGGGAACTTATCGTGTTTCATTTTCCCCGTAACTCATAGGAATATCTTGATCACGCGCAAAATTGTGATCTTTTCCAATGTATATATATATATATATATATATATATATATATATATATATATATATATATATACTTACGTACTTATATGATTACGTTTATTTAGCTGTTCATCTGTTTACCCATTCGTTGATATTCTGTACCGTTGAAGATGTACTCAGTTAAAAGAGTCACATTAACGGAGAAGTGTAAGCCTTTATGTATTTCACAACCGGCCGATCTCCAGTTGGTCTGGCTAGTCTGATCACCTTTAATGCAGTGTAAAGCAGAACTTGCATGTTAACCTTATGAATGAGCACGACGGTATGTCCTTGAGTATGACGGTGTGAAACAAAGGTAGACTGGATGACCAGAGGGTATGTTGGCCTGGCGTTTCATCTGACCCTCTAAGGGTTCGGTCAAAGGCCAGGCCTTCATATCAGAGGGTCGTACCGTCGAGTTCAAGGGCCGTACCATCGTTCTCAAGGGTCATTCTGTCGAAATTATGGGTCTTACAGATACTTTACCTCATGTCTGTTAATCATGGAGTTCCCGCTTTCTCGACCAAAGTCTCTGTGGGTCATAAGTGCTCAGTGTCTTCTCTATGGTAGCTACATCGTGGGCATGAAAGGGTCGTAGAATATGTTGAAAAGGTGTTTGTTGTGTTGTAGTGATGTTGGTGTCTAGAGGGTAAGCGGTAGAGATGATAGGGTTAGCCCTGTGTTGAATGGTTCCTCACGTCATTGTTTCAGTTATGAGGAAAGGCTTATTCATAGCATCAAATGTTCTTTCAACGTTCCATATCATTATTGTTATTATAATTATCATTGTTATTCACTGAGGGATATTTTCGTTCTGTCCATATGTTTTCATGTTATTCTGTGAACCAACAGTGCTTAAGTGTTCTCGAGGAGGACAGATCTATTCCTGTAGAATTCCTTTCTATTATGAACTTGACAATATATATTTTGGTATCATTTCATGACGATAGTCTTAGGTATGTGAAATCTGTCATTATGAAATAATTGACACTTTTTGTGTTAGTTCCTTGACTTGCCGTTATTTTTCACATACTTTCGTCAATTTCGCGGTCCATCGACAAGTAGGAAATGGTTCGTCTTAATCCCGAAAATTTCATTAATATTCGTAGCTAATATCTACATGGTTAAGTGTAGATTTTAACCTATATGAAATACATAGAAATTCAAAATAATTATTGGCATATTTATAATGTAATTCTATTACATAATGTATAAGATATTGAGGTCCAGATTTATTATATCAACCTTGATAATCATAACCATATTTGTTTTGGTTACATTTAAAACAAGGAAGTCGCAGTATTCACTCCTGTGTGGACGCCTCGGTCCAAGGAAGACTTAGTTGAATACGCAAGGTGTTTTTTGCTTAATTGTGTCGACCAAAACGACGTGACTGGCTCGTTTGTTCAACTCGCTGGTGATAGTGCACATGGAAAGAAAAACATATGACAGAAATCAGGCAGTTGAGGTAAGAAAATGCTCGTGTGACGCCGCCTTAACTGGTACGTGCCTGGAGAGTGTAGATGTAAACATAGCAAGTACGGTGGACTGGAGTCAGAGGCCGGTCTGGGATTGTTTCACGCTTGTCGAGTCGTAATGGTATGTTTATGATGTGTCAGTGTCGTGTATCTTGGGAAGGAGGATCTTTAAGCAACGGTTGGTGAAGTGGGAAGCAAGGATAAGCTATTTATTTTACTTAGGGTCGGCGTTTCGTTAGGAAGTGCTTTGGGCGGGAGAGGTCGAGTGATATTGCACAGAAGAGAGCGCGAAGCATATTGAGATTTCTTTTCCTTGTACAGTGTGGTTTGTACCTTCGATGTATAAGGCTTTGATAGGGTGGATGACCAAGTAGATGAGGCGTAGTTTAGCTTGGAAGTGACTACGTGTTTGTAGAAGATGTTAAGGGACTTTATTGGTACAGGCAAGTGTTTTGATGTTGAGTTCGTCTAAGGCTTTTTTGTTTATATTCATAGGGCGGGGATTGAATGTCATATGTGTGCCATATGTCTTACACACACACATATCATAAGAAATGAGGTCATATAATTGTAGAACTCCCTTCATGTCGAGTTCAAATAGGTGATTACAGCTGGATAATCACACACACACACACACACACACACACACACACACACACACACACACACACACACACACGCTCTGATGCCTCCTCTCCCTCAACAGCAAAGCTGCGAAATTCCCTTTCTTCTCTCGTCTTTCCCTCTTCTTATAACCTTTCTACTTTAAGACTCAAGTTTACAGTACCAGCGGAGCTCTGATTAATTTCTTAATTCTCATTCTTTTACCTTTTTTGCTTCTCACGTGTGATGATCTTTACTGGGACATGTTTTACCCATATATATATATATATATATATATATATATATATATATATATATATATATGTATATATATTATCAATTCATTTATTATACTTTGTCGCTGTTTCCCGCGTCAGCGAGGTAGCGCAAGGACACAGACGAAAGAATGACCCAACCCACCCACATATACGTGTACATACATAAACGCCGACACACGCATATATACATACCTATACATTTCAACGTATACATACATGTACATACACAGGCATATACATATATACACAAGTACATATTCATACATGCTGCCTTCATCCATTTCCGCCGCCACCCCGCCACACATGAAATGGCAACCCCCCTCCACCCGCGTGCGCGGGAGGTAGATATATAGATAGATAGATAACTATGAAGGTGAAAACTCCAGGACTTAACAAAGTTATCTAAATCTCAACATCACAGCAGAGTACCATCGTTTAGCACCAATCAGTACAGACCAGCCACTGTCCGCCTTGTGTGGCAGTAACCGTTGAAAGGGAGAGTGATTCAGGGGGTCACGTGGCGGGGGTTGACCTGGGTAGCTGGGTGTGTCTTGAACAACTTATGTTTTCGTGTTTTGTCAGTTCTCTCATAATGATTTGGTTAATGCTAGGATGGGCTTTAAGATTGCCTGGTGACAAATTAAAGTGACTGGGATTTTCAAGATCTATGGGGTGATCGTTTTCATGACAGTGTTTAGGGACCGCATTATGTGGTCATCCCTGCGTACTGTATGACGGTGCCTATAACTTTGTTAAGTACTGGCATCTGATGAGATGGATTGTCTCCACGAAATATGTCGTGCCACATGTATAGAAATATTACATGTTAAATATGATTGTATGAACTACTACTGAAGTGCGATTTCACCCTCATAACTTTCATCACGGACTGATGTAATCATCATATCTTTCTATCTTTCTTTCTATCTATCTATCTATCTATCTATCTATCTATTTCTATCTTTCTTTCTATCTATCTATCTATCTATCTATCTATCTATCTATCTATCTCTCTATCTCTCTGTCTATCTATCTATTTCTACATATATATATATATATATATATATATATATATATATATATTTTTTTTTTTTTTTTTTTTTATACTTTGTCGCTGTCTCCCGCGTTTGCGAGGTAGCGCAAGGAAACAGACGAAAGAAATGGCCCAACCCCCCCCCCCATACACATGTACATACACACGTCCACACACGCAAATATACATACCTACACAGCTTTCCATGGTTTACCCCAGACGCTTCACATGCCTTGCTTCAATCCACTGACAGCACGTCAACCCCTGTATACCACATGACTCCAATTCACTCTATTTCTTGCCCTCCTTTCACCCTCCTGCATGTTCAGGCCCCGATCACACAAAATCTTTTTCACTCCATCTTTCCACCTCCAATTTGGTCTCCCTCTTCTCCTCGTTCCCTCCACCTCCGACACATATATCCTCTTGGTCAATCTCTCCTCACTCATTCTCTCCATGTGCCCAAACCATTTCAAAACACCCTCTTCTGCTCTCTCAACCACGCTTTTTTTATTTCCACACATCTCTCTTACCCTTACGTTACTTACTCGATCAAACCACCTCACACCACACATTGTCCTCAAACATCTCATTTCCAGCACATCCATCCTCCTGCGCACATCTCTATCCATAGCCCACGCCTCGCAACCATACAACATTGTTGGAACCACTATTCCCTCAAACATACCCATTTTTGCTTTCCGAGATAATGTTCTCGACTTCCACACATTTTTCAAGGCTCCCAAAATTTTCGCCCCCTCCCCCACCCTATGATCCACTTCCGCTTCCATGGTTCCATCCGCTGACAGATCCACTCCCAGATATCTAAAACACTTCACTTCCTCCAGTTTTTCTCCATTCAAACTCACCTCCCAATTGACTTGACCCTCACCCCTACTGTACCTAATAACCTTGCTCTTATTCACATTTACTCTCAACTTTCTTCTTCCACACACTTTACCAAACTCAGTCACCAGCTTCTGCAGTTTCTCACATGAATCAGCCACCAGCGCTGTATCATCAGCGAACAACAACTGACTCACTTCCCAAGCTCTCTCATCCCCAACAGACTTCATACTTGCCCCTCTTTCCAGGACTCTTGCATTTACCTCCCTTACAACCCCATCCATAAACAAATTAAACAACCATGGAGACATCACACATCCCTGCCGCAAACCTACATTCACTGAGAACCAATCACTTTCCTCTCTTCCTACACGTACACATGCCTTACATCCTCGATAAAAACTTTTCACTGCTTCTAACAACTTCCCTCCCACACCATATATTCTTAATACCTTCCACAGAGCATCTCTATCAACTCTATCATATGCCTTCTCCAGATCCATAAATGCTACATACAAATCCATTTGCTTTTCTAAGTATTTCTCACATACATTCTTCAAAGCAAACACCTGATCCACACATCCTCTACCACTTCTGAAACCGCACTGCTCTTCCCCAATCTGATGCTCTGTACATGCCTTCACCCTCTCAATCAATACCCTCCCATATAATTTACCAGGAATACTCAACAAACTTATACCTCTGTAATTTGAGCACTCACTCTTATCCCCTTTGCCTTTGTACAATGGCACTATGCACGCATTCCGCCAATCCTCAGGCACCTCACCATGAGTCATACATACATTAAATAACCTTACCAACCAGTCAACAATACAGTCACCCCCTTTTTTAATAAATTCCACTGCAATACCATCCAAGATTGCCTGCTGACAAATTGAAGTTCTTGGTATTATCAATCAGATTCAATGACGTTGCGTGTGGCATAATCAGCAGAGGGGTAGAGAATAATGGGACTTTCAAGATCTATCGGGTGATCATATATATATATATATATATATATATATATATATATATATATATATATATATATATATATATATATTTACTATAAGTCTACCTATTCATTTATTTCTATGTAAAGAAAACATAACCTAACAACTTATTTACCTTTTTTCGCCACATAAACTTTTGATTTCCGTTGTTATCGCCTGTCAGCTTTGTCAGTCAGAGCGTCAGGAGATGTCACCCGTCTAAATCTATACATGTATGAGTCTTTAACCTCTGTTTTTGTCATTACAGGTGAGTACTGCCGTCTGACAGCTTGTACCAACTCGGGGGTCAGCAGCTGTTGAATACGTAAGTATATCTGTGTATGTTGAAGTACTGAACTGTACCAGTAATCGAGTTCTTGCTTTTGTTCGTTTGTCAATGGGGTCATTAATGTAAGGTGGAAATGTTGGATAAGAGACTAACGATGATGATGATGCTTTGAGAGAGAGAGAGAGAGAGAGAGAGAGAGAGAGAGAGAGAGAGAGAGAGAGAGAGAGAGAGAGAGATCAGAAAACAAAGTACTATTGACCCGGAAGGATGTTGGCTGCTGAAGAATTATAGGATATTTATTGCCATCGTGTTCATGACACTTTATCGACCGGTGATGATGGACTAGTCTCGGTCGCAAATGAATCTATCGATGCTCCAGCATTTATGGCATTAGCAACTGGCCAGTTCCGTTGTTTTGTCAACCTATGTGTGATGACGTATCTTCTCATATTGGTGTGAAGCTTTGCATGTTTCACATTACAACAGACTGTGGTTCTGCTTACGTCTCAGTATGCTCGACTTTATCTCAGTATACTCGAGAACTTTATCTTTACGAGATCTACATTTTTCTTGAGCATCGCATAAGCATTATTTAGGTTATCCTGGAGTCTTGGATTCTGTAGAAATATCTGATGGCGTTCGCGTGATCTTCCCACACGAGGCGCGTCTCCTAGTCCTCGCGCTTATAGTGTTACCCTTTTGCTGGACTCTCAAGGCCTATTTTCGTCACTTTGATAACCAGAAGACCAGAGCTGTAGCGTACGCTCAGGATATGGTCTTACAAACGAGTCAGTGTGTTGTTTGAGGTTTCTTAATGGAGGTTTCATCCAGTACTTAATACTATTAACTGCAGTTTATTTTTTTTTTCTGAGTCGTAGTTAGGATTTGTTTAATTCGTTTCACACTGTTTACTGACGGATCAGAGCTTCTTCTCCTCTCCTGGTTTCCTGTAAGCTCTTTTTCCACTGATCTTGCGTTTGAATGTTTGTAATCTTTGTCACAAAATCGATCCAGGTTGACTGACTGACTACTTCAAATTGGATTGTTGTATGATCATGATCGGCTATTATCCCGCGTGTGTACTGATATATCCTCAGCAGATTTGAGACTTTGTTAGTGATGAATATTTTTATGCACATTATATATAGAGAGAGCAACTGGTCGGGACTTTAGCGCACATTGCTTATCATCATTCTTTTCTAAGTATTAGATTAACTTTAACATCTGTCGTCATTCCTCTCAGGTAATGAGTTACTGACTTCTTCTAACAGTAGAAAGCTATCTTGTGACTTCTCAGAAAGAAACAGTTGAAGTGTAACGTCATCGGAGCGTCTGGCCTTACTGTGGATTTAACTTTTGAAGATACGATTACGTTCAACCTAATTTTCTTTCGCGTTAGCCATCTGTTACTTCTTCTGCGTCTAAAAAGAGAGAAAGATGTCTACCTACCGACTTTTCTTCATGTCAGCTGAGATGGCACGTGCAACTGAGGCCTTAATCAAAGCTATCTCATTTTTTATTTTTTATTTTCCAACAGAGGGAACAGAGAAGGGGGCCAGGTGAGGATATTCCCTCAAAGGCCCAGTCCTCTGTTCTTAACGCTACCTCGCTGACGCGGGAAATGGCGAAGAATATGAAAGAAAGAATATATATATATATATATATGTGTGTGTGTGTGTGTGTGTGTGTGTGTGTGTGTGTGTGTGTGTGTGGCGGGTATGGCGGCAGGAATGGATGAAGGCAGCATTCATGAATATGTACCTGTATATATATGTATGTCTGTGTATGTATATGTGTGTATACGTTGAAATGTATAGGTATGTATATGTGCGTGTGTGGGCGTTTATATCTATACATGTGTATGTAGGTGGGTTGGGCCATTCTTTCGTCTGTTTCCTGGCGCTACCTCGCTAACGCGGGAGACAGCGTCAAAGTATAATGGTCATAAATGAATATATATATATATATATATATATATATATATATATATATATATATATATATATATATATATATATATATATATATATATATATATGTAGAGAGAGAGAGAGAGAGAGAGAGAGAGAGAGAGAGAGAGAGAGAGAGAGAGAGAGAGAGAGCTAGCCAGGTATACATCTTATCGACCAATCTTTAGTCGTGGATGAACAGCAGGGTTGATTGTGGACCGACTGCTGCAACCAGGATTCGAACCTATGCGCTCGTCCCTGGGTGGCCCGTAAATGCGATACGGTCTGGAACGCCCACCTCTACACTACGGAGGTACCAGCGCGTTACCCATGCCTCATGAGAGAGAGAGAGAGAGAGAGAGAGAGAGAGAGAGAGAGAGAGAGAGAGAGAGAGAGAGAGTAAGGATAGTCCATCAGAGAGAGAGAGAGAGAGAGAGAGAGAGAGAGAGAGAGAGAGAGCGCCCAAGACGTCGCGTCGTAGGCTTGGGATGGTCACCATGGCGCACATAAATTATGTGAGGGCAGAGCACTGGTGCAGCCTGGTCGGTTATTTACCCGCCACCTTCCTCTTACCTTGTGCTAATGAACCCCAGGCTTGCGGAGCATCCGTCAGCCTCAGCCTCCACCCTTCCTTTACCCCAGAAACAACCCCCCCCGTACTCTTTTGCACCTCCCGCTCTCATCAACTTCTAATAAATCTAGTTCCTCCCACACGTCGTTCCCCCCAACCAGTACCCCACTATTCTGGGTCCTCACCCGCGTCCCCCAACACCTCTCCTCCTTCGACCTCCCTCACCCCAGGTTTTCTCTCCCCCCCACACCCCTCCACTGCACTCCACACATACCACCCCTCCCTCACCCCACCCCTTCTTTTCTCCCCGCTTCCTGCTTTCACTACCTCGTCGCCCCAGGCTGCCTCGTCCTGCTGGTCTTTTGACGCTGGTTCCTTCCTCTTTATTGTCATTCTTGGCTGTCTTCCTTTCCTTGACTCTTTTTAGATTTATCATCATCTTTGTTACCCTCTTTAGATGTTACTTGGTCGTGGTCTCTCTCTCTTTATTGACTTTCTTAACCATATTTTCATTATTTTTCTCTCTCTCTTTTCACAACTGATGATCTTATTATAATTTATTTGGGTATTTCAAGTTTTGCTCCCGGTTTTTTCTAAGTCATTACTGTTACATGTTATGTCTTCGTCATTCTTGTGTTTACTTCGTTTCCAGTCGTTAATGGCTCAGTGTGCATTTGTTCTCCTTGCATCCTCTCTTTACTGTTCTTGCGTCCTCTCTCTTTACTACTTTCCTTGCATCGTTTGTCTCTGCTGTTCTTGCATCCTCTCTCTCTTTACCATTCTCCTTGCATCCTTTCTCTGTACTGTACTTCTTGCATCCTTCCTCTTTACTATTCTCCTTGCATCCTCGCTGTTTACTATAGTCGCATACTCCCTCACCTTTCCTGTTGCCCATTGATAGCTCTTCTTTACTGTTGTCTTTGGATGCCTCCTCTTTAGTGTTGTCTATGGATACCTCTTCTTTATAGATGTTCGCACCTACTTAGTCTCTGTAGTTCTCCTTGATTACTTTCTTAGTTACCTTCTGTCCTTGTCTGTCATCTCTCTGGCCGGTATCGTTTTTCTTTTGGCTAGTTTCTCTCCGCTTTTCTCCTTGGTGTATTCCCTCATTTTTCTATCCATGGCTTCTTTCTCTTTGTTACTGTCCCTGGCAGTTACTTCCCCAGTCTTGCTACCTCCCTATTACTGTCACTGGTAACTTCCACCTCTCCTTCACTCTTCTTCTGTATCACTGTCAGTGGCTACTACCATCTTAGAAATGTCCTTAACTATCTCCTTTTTGGTATCACTAGCTAATTCCGCCTTGTAACTGTCCTTGACTACTTACTCTGTGTCACTGTCACTGGCTACTTCCACCTTTTAACTGTCCTTCACTACTTTCTCTTTCATTTTTCTTAAATTAGCCACCTTGAATATCTTCAGTCTCTTGTCGTCACTAGCTATTTTCTCCCTGCTGTTGGCCATGCCTGATTGCCATTCATCGTTATCCTTGAATATATCCCGTATATCGTTGTCTTTGGCTGCTTCTTATCATTGTTGTCCATGGCTACATTCCCTTTACATTAGTCCTTGCTTACTGCTCTCCTCCTGCCCTCCTTGTGTACAAACGTTATTACCACCCTTGACCTTTTCCTCGTTAATGATGGTTGTAGCCAACCTCTGTTTCTCTCCTTGAATTCTTCCCGTCCATAACATTCTCGGTTACTTCATATCTTTTCCTGAATATGGCTGGTTCTATAAAGTTATACATAGTAACTTCTCCATCATTTACTTTTCTTTTTGTGGAATGGAGAGAAGTTGGCGTTCGATCGCGCGATCGAGTGAGGTACAATGAGCGTAGTAACGTAGATACCTGCAGGGCCGGTCATTCTGTCTGGTCACAAAGCTCAGAATAGTCTCATCCATCATGTAAGGGGAGTCTGTCTTCCAGTGAAGACTCGAGAACCCCGTAGAGAATGAGGGCCGCTTTACTCCCCGTTCCTTGGCCTGCTGGCCTGTATCTGTATCGTTTTTATTGTTCCTCGTTACATCCCGTCTGTTGAAGTGCTTGGTCCCTTGTTTTGGAGATCCTTTCCTCTGGTTCTTCTCTGCTTTGCCGGCTACCATTTTCTTCTGAGTTAATGCTGTACCACACTCGATTTTGTTTTGTGATATTCGTAGTTAACTTCTATTCTGTTACTCTCTGTCTTTCCTAGGATTATTGTCACATCTCGCTGTAGGTTGTACCATATTATTACCTGTTTGCCTCATGTCCTTTGAACACCGGCAGATTCTCAGTCAAATAATGAACCCGCAGTGTTCATGTAAGTCTCACTTCACCGTGCCTTCAGACGACCTTTAGTTTAAGCACATTACATCTCATGCTGTGTGATCAGCTCACACACACTGACGTTTTCATAATCTGTGGTTACTGAATATGGTTATTGACTGTCATCCTCTTCCCTATTTCCTCCATGTCTGAGATGTTCTATTGTTTTTTTCAAAATCTTGAGGTCACGGAGTCGTCGTACCGACACTCACACGTTAATCATGCTCTCTGTCATATACCTGTCCTCGAGAGCGTTTTATCCTACCGTACCAGCTGCCTAGTTCACCTCTCTCCTTGTAGTACCTGTAGAAGAACACTGTTTTATGAGACCCAGGCGTCGATGCCTGTTCCAGGTTTCCTATTTCCTCTTATGATATCTACTAAAATCGTTTTCCTTATGAAGTTCACCGTAAAGTAGACTTTCATCTCTTACGATCGTTCTCGGGGAGTTCTTATAGTTTCCGTTTCACACCCAACGGTATTAGATTCTCATTATTGTATCAAGAAACAGATGATTTTTTTTCTTCAATACATGAAGGAAAATGTGATTATTCCTTGCCTGATACAACAGACACACCTCCTCCTGTCCCGCATCTACAATTCTAAGTCTGTGCAACAGGTTGTAGCGCACGTTACGAGCTAGGATGATATTAACATGAAAGTAAATTACATCAAATGGAGCCTCCAGAACTTTTTGCTTCACAATTTACATATTTTCTATCTCTGACATTTGCATTTACATATGGTAAGAGGAAAAAGCTCCCCAGCGGAAGTTTGAATTTTCTCCAATAATGCCACAGAAAGATGAAGGATTAAATCCTTTTGCTGTGATGAAGTTCCCAGAACTTTTTACCAGAAAGTTCAGTTTCAAGAGAGACATTTGCTCGAGAAGAAAAGAAGAAAAGTAAGCTATAGTTTTCATGTGGATAATATGTGTCATGGGAAGTGATTTTCAGGTTACACTGTCAGTTCCATAATGTATTGTTGTGTCCGGTTAAATCAGCCAAGGGCGAATTAAATGATAACCGTTATAAGGCGGACAGAACAGGACCAGTAGCACTCAAAATCTCGTTTGGTGAAATTGTAAACGATTGGACAATATTTTTTTCCCAGATATTATTTTCCCCCTTCCTATTCATTTGAATAATAATGTTATTAGAAACTCAAGAATTTATAAAAAAAAAAATCATCTATTACTCATTGTAAAACGGTTTCATATATCCTACCAAGATCAAGATCAAGGGTTAAGGAGCGTAGAATGCATTATTTAGTCGTGGAGAATATGTGTGACAGAGAGGCATGAATTATTGCTGAGTTGTATAATCTTTTCGTTACCTTGGTTTGCTGATCTGAACTATATGAATAATCGTGAAGATAGACATAATATGAATTGTGTATTGTGTATACACTTACAATCTTTAACGTAAAGGAAAATATTTCAAATCCAAAGATTTTGGATCAAGTAATGTTCTCCGTGGTGAGGAGTGTGTCTTCCTTATCCTGTTTGAAGATGCACCACCATCACCAACCTCAGTGTGGCACGGTGTCAGACTCGAAGTTTTTCTACCATCTGCAGCATTTTAAGTTTTTGTTTAGATTTATCATTCACAATTTGATCTCTTACCTTATTCCAGTCATTCATTACAGTGATACTTATGAAATGACCTCTATATTATTTTCTCACTAATCTCTTGCTGTGACTTTTGGTTATTTTGTTATTTTGCGTCATTTGAAGAGCAGTTAACTGTTTGAAACCTTGAAGTTTCTGATCCAATCGCTCCTTACTTTTCTGTCTTTTATATTCGTTAAATCAGTGACCTCTAATGTCTCACCGTTACTCAGAATTCTAAATTTTGGTATCATATTTGTTGACTTCCTCTGGATCTTCTCTAATATTTCTTTGTGTCTCTTTAATTGCGGTGACCAAACCTGAGAAGCATGCTTTTGTCTTGACGTAATAAACTGTTTGGTGTATATGACCCTCCCCATGCAATGTTATTTCAGTTTTTCTCAGCAGCCAAAATAATTCATCACCCATACAAATACCTGAAGGTGGACTATTAGCGATGAGTCAGATAAAATGTCAGACTCCCAAATCCCTTTTACACACAGAGTCTTGTAGTTTACTTCTTGCTGGATAATATTAGCAACGAGGTCTTCCTTTACTGTGTCCCATTCTCATCACTTTCCATTAACTTAACCTTGAATTTCATCAGCGACATATCAGACTTAGTTGCATTTACCTTCGGTTGCCTACGCTTACAAACGTCATGTAACACACAACCTTGTGCGATTCATCTTCACTCTTAGCAAACAATACAGTATCATCTGCAGACAGACTTGTCTCCAGCCACCATACCTCACCACCATCTCTGCACCCCCTTTCTCTAGGATTGCTTTCATCTTTCTTATCACTCCATCCACATATGTGTTAGAAAGCCATAGTGACGTCACACAGCCATGCCTCATTCTCACATGTATACCAAAATTTTTGCTCAACTCTCCACCCACTTTACACATGCAATTGCTACTTAATAGAAGGCTTTCACACAATCCAACTGATGTCCTTTGCCTGATATATCCTTTACATTTCCCAGAAAGCATTTCACTCGACTTTGTCATATACTTTTTCCAGTTTCATAAAAGCTGCTTACAGCTTCGTACCTTTGGCTGGATACTTTTCCACAGTCGTTTTCCCTACAAAAATCTGATCCACACATCCCCTACCTCTCCAAAAAGAGAAGAACCTTTGCTCCTCACTTATTTTTCATTCATCCATTTCCATCACACTGTCAATCAACACTCTTGCATACACTTCTGGTATATTTAATCGTCCTGTTGCCTGTAATTGCTGCATACTTCCTTTCTTCCCTTCCACTAAGGTATGTTTCATCTGTTGAAGTGCCTCACCTTTGTTCTCACTTGATGATCCACCTACTTTACCATCTTTCTACGTAGTAAAGTCCACTAGGGTACAATCTAACCATCCTTCTCTCTCGACTGAAACCGAGGTCACTCTCATGTTGAAGGCTGGAGGATCTCTCACACGCGACCAACTTATCCTAAATCCATGATGTTTCTCACCCTGGTAGGTTCTCGTTTGCAATGAGACTTCAATTTGATTTCTGATTGTGTTTCCTAATGTTCTAAAGACCACACTCACCCATGAGACCAGCTCGTACTTCAGCGCAATTCCCTGGTCTCCGTTCTTAATGTTCGTGTGTGTGTGTGTGGGGGGGGGGGGTGTGTGTGTGGGTGTGTGTGTGTGTGTGTGTGTGTTCTCCGAGAGCCTGCCATATTTCACCTCCAGAAGGAACTAATGTGCCGGGCTGTATATTCAGCCAAGGTGCGGGCTAGACCGTAGCTCGCCTCGCCACCACCTCAGCTCCCAAGGCCCGTGTTATTTTCTTTTTTTTTTCTTTCTTTTCTATAATGACGGGATTTTCTTTTGGATTCCAGTTTTTTTTTTTTATATTTTCGTGTTGGGAATTTTCTGTCGTTAACGAATTCGCAGTAATTAACGGCTGCATTTAACAAAAACACTTCAGTCACGAAATTTATTATAATATTTACCTTTACGACCTTAAAAAATTAAAATACTCACAGGTAATTTTTCTACAATATCTATACTCAGAGCTATTTTACTACTACTACTGTATTATTATGATAATGTATCTACTACTGCTGTATTATTATGATACTGTATCTACTACTACTGTATTATTATGATAATGTATCTACTACTACTATATTATTATGATAATGTATCTACTACTACTGTATTATTATGATAATGTATCTTAGCCATTTACTCTGTCCATTTAGCTGCAGAGCTAATTTTGTTTCGCTTAGTTTAGAGAAGGGCGATACTTTAGTAAAAGTATACACGATTTTTTTTTTGTCCAGAATGTATATTAAAAGACTCTCTTAACATTCTGATTAGTTTAACTTTCTTGTCTCCTCCCGCCCTGCAGAATATGGTTCATTAAACGTTTTACTAAATGCCCTTGATTTAATCTGCAACATAAAACCTGTCTGAGAGAAAGGAATTTCTTCTACAAACTTTGCTGGACGTACTCTATAAAACTTGCCTTATTAAATCTAGTTTATTCAGTTTGTTCTCCAGTATTAATCTGCAGAGAATTGTCTCTAAACTGTTTAATTCTGTTTGTTTTTTGTTAACTGATAGACGGTACTTCATCAAACATGCTTAATTAAGATTACTTTTCCTAAAGTGGTATACTAGTTTTACTTTGCTGCGTTTAAATCTTACTTAACATAATCTGTTAGATTCTATTCAGCCATTTTCGTTTAGAAAGCTTTCCGTAGACACGTTTCTAAGTACTCTTTTTCTGTACTTGCTTTCTTGGTAACTTTACCATACATCTCCAACTTACATTACTATTATCCGCATACTTATACACTATACATACTTTCCAGGTACTTTTACGCTGTACCTTTTGCATATGTCCATACTGTACTTATTTGACGTACATCATAATGATAGAAATGCATCAGTAATGCTGATTCTTCATTGGTCAACAAAGTGATAGTTATTGTGGACAGAGGCGTGTAATGTGGTGTACCAGTTTACCAAATATTTTTTCATATAGCCTGTTTACTGTAAACTTCCATGTTAAGACATGATGTGATCATTTTCATCAGTTTCACACACACACACACACACACACACACACACACACACACACACACACACACACACATATATATATATATATATATATATATATATATATATATATATATATATATATATATATATATATATATATATATATTTTTTTTTTTTTTTTTTTTTTTTTTCATACTATTCGCCTTTTCCCGCATTAGCGAGGTAGCGTTAAGAACAGAGGACTGGGCCTTTGAGGGAATATCCTCACCTGGCCCCCTTCTCTGTTCTTTCTTTTGGAGAAAAAAAAGAAAATAGAAATTAGAGGGGAGGATTTCCAGCCCCCCGCTCCCATCCCTTTTAGTCGCCTTCTACGACACGCAGGGAATACGTGGGAAGTGTGTGTGTGTGTGTGTGTGTGTGTGTGTGTGTGTGTGTGTGTGTGTGTGTGTGTGTTCCTATCCTTTTTATTTCAGAACCATGAATTCGTTTTAGAGAGACTATTAAAACCAATTTGTTTGTACTTTTCACTTTTTCATGTACAGGGTATTCAAGTTGCATTTGAAATGCGCCTTTCTCATTTTCAATATTCATATTCTTATCAACAGTCATATATTCACCCTTTGAGGACAGTATGTGGTGTGAGGTGGTTTGATCGAGTAAGTAATGAAAGGGTAAGAGAGATGTGTGTTAATAAAAAGAGTGTGGTTTAGAGAGCAGAAGAGGATGTGTTGAAATGGTTTGGACATATGGAGAGAATGAGTGAGAAAAGATTGACAAAGAGGATATCATGTGTCAGAGGTGGGGGAAGCAAGAAGCGAGAAACCAAATTGGAGAAGGAAGGGTGGAGTGAAAAAGATTTTGGGCGATCGGGGACTGAATGTGCAGGAGAGTGAAAGGCGTGCACAGAATAAGAGTGAATTGGAATGATGTGGTATACGGGGGTCGACATGCTGTCTGTGGATTGAGCCAGGGCATGTGAAATGTCCGGGTTAAAGGTCTTTGGGGTCTGGTTGTGGATAAGGGACTGTGGTTTTGATGCATTGCACATGACAGCTAAAGAGTGAGTGTGAGCGGATGTGGTATTTTTTCTTTTGTTTCCTGGTGCTACCTCGCTGACGAGGTGGGTGGCGATGCTGTTTCCTGTGGGGCAGGTTGGCGACGGGAGTGGATGTAGGCGAGCAAGTATGAATATGTGCGTGCGTATATATATATATATATATATATATATATATATATATATATATATATATATATATATATATATATATATATATGTGTGTGTGTGTGTGTGTGTGTGTGTGTGTGTGTGTGTGTGTGTGTCTGTGTGTGTGTATGTGTTGATATGTACATGTATATGTGTGCATATGTACATTTATGTGCGTGTATGCATATAAATGTGTATATGAATGAATGGGTCTTTCTATATCTGTTTCCTGGCTTCACCTCGCTAACGCGGGAAAAGGCGATCAAATATAATAGATGAATGAATGAATATTCATCTTTCATTATCTTACGGAATCAGACGCATGGTATAAAAAAGAAAAAAGCGGATACTCCAATCCATATGTGGGAGCTGTTCGTGCCATACGTCTCCATATGTCATCATTTTGTTTGAAGCATCACCTCTCTACTGTTCCACTGTTAGAAAGTATTGCCACCATCATGAGTATTGTGGCTGGGAAGATCGTCAATATTGCTGGGAGCGAGCAAATGGCATTTGTAACCGGAGGTCAGTTGTGCATACGGCCCTTGTAATGGAAATTGGCTTTAGGGATAATCTGCACAGTGAAGCTAAGTTAGGGTAAAAAGTGTGTCTATTTTGCCTAATACATATGAACCTGTCAGATCCCCCTGATGTTGTAGGAGGTGGGAGTCTGGTGGAATTCCACAAGTCTTAACGAACCTCTGTCTAGTCTCTGATCTGAGGACAGAAACACCACAGCTGACGTGATTGTGTTTATGTAGGATGAATGTGAGTGTTGTGCAGCTATCATATAGTACAACACACCGTAAATATACAAACTTTCTTGCACATTTCATTGCGACATATTTCACACGATCAGCAAAATAGAGTCTGTTGTCTAACAAAACCGGGAAGATGGAGCTGATAAGAGATATGTTCGTATCATCTCGTCCTGCAACAGTGATAGCAGAGTGGCTTCGGCGTGATATAAACGCCTCTTTTCCTGATGCAGGAGACACTAGCTAATATTGTCTCAAGGACACAACACGATTCCAAGTATTTCGCGTACGTTAGGAACCATTAAGATAATACCTTCTTCCCTACATATAAAATGCCATGTTGCATCATGTGTCTATACACCAACGTCTGGTAATAGATACAGGATATTATCAAGACATTCAACCAACTGTAGGAGTCCAGTTACATTACTCCTTGGAACACTTTCCTCCACTTGATACTCAGATCAGGTCTGACCACTGGCTACAACTTTGATAAAAGTGTTATTACTTTCATAATCCTTAAGTAGTTGCAGTCCTCTCTGTTAGCTACGTTTAAAGCCCATCAATACCTGGGACGTACATCATACGAGAGATGAAATCAAGTAGATTAGATAGATATGCCTCTGCCCTACTTGATCCAAAACAGGTGTTACTTTTTTATGTTAGATGAGACCGGTACGTGCTACTGAATGCATTAATCAAAGCTATATTAACGTTATATATATATATATATATATATATATATATATATATATATATATATATATATATATATATATATATATTCGAAAGTATATATTCAACTCCTAGCAGCTGATGACTGTGTCGCGGTTAGCGACGCGAACTGCTACACCACAGACGTTCATGACAGTCAGAAATTTGTCCTGTATCTGATGTGATAAGTGCACACATGAATGAGGATAGGAATCCAACTTTGGAAGTAACGTATTCTACTACAATTCACGGTCCATGCATCCATAGACGTCAGTATGATTTGTAGTACCTTAAGCAGATAGATTTTCCTATGCTTCTGCCCGCTACATCTTTCTTTCACATTGTCTGCAAAGGTAAATCTATCTGGGTGTGTTGATTATCGACTGGGGTTTCTCTGTTGCAAGAGAGACTTGCCAAGGTCCTCCCCGGGGAATGATGAATTCAAGAGTTTCATTTATAATGTAAGAACAGCACGAGTGGTTTTATATCCTTTTTGTTCGGGACAGATCATTTTTATATGCACCGGCTTTTAATATTAAACATAAAACATCGTAATATAAGATTTACAGTAGAGGAACAGTAATATCCCAGGGCCAGTGACTACTTATAATCCAACAGCTCAAGGAAAAACTGAACTCGTTGTAAGAATGCATCATTTTTCTCGTTACGTCTGTACCGTAAGGTTTGCTTAGGGTTGGAATAGGATGAATTGAAGGGAAACATTTCCCTTCTGTAATATATAATATCACTTCTCTAGGCTTTCATATACTGTACTTCTACTAACCTTAATTGCTCGCCTTTGAATATATTTCTCCTTTTTACATGATATGTTTAAGTTAATCTTGCCTTGTTCTACATTCTTGTTCAGGTTCAAGCTTTCAGCTTCTCGTCACCTGAGAGTTAGCGTTGACCGCTAGATAGCTCTGGTCACCTGAGAGTTAGCGTTGACCGCTAGATAGCTCTGGACACTTCACTGGAGACGTAGGAGACGTGATGTTTTTTTCTTTTACACAACCTGTCGACATGAATTAGAATCTTGTTCCAACATTCATGACTCAGGGCTTTGAGCAGTCCAAGTCAATCAGCCTGATCCCAGAGCCAAGAGGGGTGTGTGTGTGTGTTTACTGTGGTGGCTCAGTCTACCTGTTGATGGTGGTAAGGACCACTTGGTGATCTGGCCAACCTGCCCTAACTTAGCGGACGCCAGCTTGCCAGAGTTTCTGGTGTGTGATGGAACGAGGTCGTGGCAGGATCCTGGTAAGCCAGCCTGCATTTGGCTAACTGAATCAAACATAGCGAGGGTATCATCGCTGATATTACAATCTGACTATACATTAAGTCATCTTTTCAGATTATGGCTATGGTCTACATGCTCCTATGGATCGCTTTCATGCAAGTGAGGACAATGAAAAAAAAAAGAATGCAGGAAAACTGGAAAAATTAACTCACAAAGGTTGTATATGTAGTATATTGTTGGAGAAATCGAAAGAGAATGTAGGAAAACTGGAACATCAACTCACTAAGGTTGTATATGTAGTATATTGTTGCAGAAATCGAAAGAGTGATGCATGCTATCCCTAAAGTAACACGGAATGGCCCTCGATTTAACTCAAGGAAAAATAAAAGCAAATCGACTGTCACTGATATGCCGAAATTACAAGTTACACCAGAGCTTTGTGGGAGTTCTACAATAGTCTGGTCATAACCCTCTTTTCATGATGATGGTGAGGTTGATAACTTAACAGAAATCTGAATAAACGTGAATGCTGATAATGGCTAAGTCAATGATAACTGTATTAAGAGCAGCGACCCATTTAGTAAATAATGATATATTCTCATTGTCTTATATCAGTCCATACTTTTACCTCCGCTGTTATCCTCCCTTTCTTGTTTGATGATCTTTATGTATTTTATTCTATTTTCCATTTCTTGGCTCCTCCTCACGACAAAACAATCTTCTGCCGACATGAAGTTTCTGGTGGAATATTCCCGTCATTCAACTCTGCTCTCCTGTACTGGTACTCCATTTTCTCTCATTTCCTTCTCGCCTCAGTTTTCCACCTTTATTTTTTTTTTGCGTTCATGTTTTCATCTTTCTTCGTCTCTCTCTCTCTCTCTCTCTCTCTCTCTCTCTCTCTCTCTCTCTCTCTCTCTCTCTCTCTCTCTCTCTCTCTCTCTCTCTCTCTCTCACTTTCTCTTCTCACTTCGTCTTGTTTTTGATTTATGTCCCCATATGCTATCCATTATCATCATTTTTTCCCCCTGCTACCATACAATAATGTCTACTTGGTCTTTACTCTGAGTTTCTTACCACATCCCACTTACCAACACCTCACCAGTCACCACTGTGTGATGTGATGAATGATTCTGTTTTTGTCTTCCACCATCATTTCATTATCAACCTTACCGCGTCTGTTTATGAGCTCTTTACACAGAATGACCCTCTGCACCTCTTCTTTAATATCTATCAACGCTTCTGTCTTGTCATCAATACCCGTGTTGCTTAAAGTCTTTCTTGCAATGCTTCCCATTCCCGTGTTGCGTCCTACTTCGCCTGTCTCACGTACTTATTCTGTCACTGAAGATTTTTCGTATTCCTTCTCGTCTCCCTCCCTCCTCAAGGTGCCTTCTCCTTCCTTCCCTCTCCCTCTTTTCTTCTCCATATATCCTCATTCACCCTATCCTCCTTTTCTCTTCTTCGTCCTTTTCCGCTTCCAGCATCCACTCTGTTCTCGTGAGTCGTCTTCTTTACACGTTCGTGCTGTTCTCTCCTCTACGTTGCCCTTACTTGTTTGCTCGCCTTCCTTCACGGTCTCTGACATTGTCTCAGTTTCTCGTGTCTCATCTTCCTCTTCTCCAGTTTCTCATACACCTCTGTCCCACCACTGAACAAACAAAAGAACGTCTGTTTTCTGAGAAAAGGGGCAATTTTTTCACGTCTCCGCCGTCCTGCTCCTTTGTCTGCCCAGACCGTCGCTTCCCCTCACCCTGCACTGAAGTGGGACAGATTCGTACGACCTACTGCCGCCCTTCGCCTTCAGACCTGCATCGCACCGGCCTTTCACCGTCACTCCCACTTCCCCCCACACTCCAGCCCACCAACCTTCCATTTGACTTCCCCTCCCCGCCGCACCTCTCTTAAGTAATGAACTGTTTACTCTGGGAATGGTGTCAACTGTGTACCACCTCACGTTTCCCATCTGCTCTTCTCTCCACAATCTCGGCCGCCCCCTGCCCACCCCCCAGCCTCGCTCTCACCCCGAGTAATGAGCTATTTACCTTTGGGAATGGTGCCATCTGTACCCCCGTCCCTCCCAGCTCTCCCCCATCTCCCCCTCAGTCTTCGGACCCTCGCTCTATCATTCCACCTGTCGCCCACTCCCAGTGATGAACTGTTTACCTTTGGGAACTATGCAGCTTGTACCCTCCATCTTCCCCTTCCGTTCCCTCCCTTTTCCCCCTTTTCCCTACTTTCATTCTTGGTAGTTTTTGTATCCCTCTCCTGTTCTCCCATAACTTCCGAAAGTCATACCCCTTACCTTCCCTCCTGGTGAGCCAGCAGCTAAGGGGTAAGGCCTCAGACCCCTTTGTACCTACCTGTGGGCCTTACCACGCCAGTGGCTGTCTCTCTTTAAGCGACATATGACACACTTGGAGCTTTACCCTCCCATCCTTCCCGAACTTTACACTAGGTCTACGTTTTGCGTGGATTAAGAGGTCAATAATCGTATGACATTGCCACACTTGCCACATAGTTAAAGGACTTAGAACTGTGCTGTTTTCTCATACTTAGGAGAATTATGTCCACATTGTCTTGCTCACCACCCCATACATAACAAATTAAACAAACTTGGTTGAATTACGCACCCTGGACGCAGACCCCACTCTCACCTAGAACGATTTGCTCTCCTCTCAGTTGCACACAAACCTCATTATCTTGATGAAGACTTCTCACTGCTTCTGCTAGCATTCTTCCCACACATTATGTTCGCAGCACCTTCAGCAGACCATCTCTATCAATCCTGACAAACGCTTTCTCAAATTCCACAAACGCCGCATACAAGTCCTTCTGTTTCCTTAAGAATTTCTCACAGGTATTCTTTAAAGCAAGCACTGATCCACACAACCTCTGCTATTCCTGAAGAGCAAATTGCTCCCACCGGATGTAAAACTCTGTGCATGCCATAACCCACATCACAATCATCACGTTCTCATACAACTTACTAGTTACCTCAAGAAACTTACACATCTTTAGTTTTCTTTTTTATGTTGGCTGAGACGGCACGGGCAACTAAACCCAAGGTTGACTGTGGATCGACTGCCGCAACCAGGATTCGAACCTATTCCCTCGGCCCTGGGTGGCCTGGTAATACGTTACGCTAAGGAATGCTAACAGCTCCATCCCTTGCCTTTACTCATTGTCACTATACATGTATTTCGCCAGTCCTCAGGCAGCTAGCCATGTCTCTTTCCATGTCTCATAAGTCGCTTACCTTCATGTTTAAAACATCTGACAGCAGCTACCATATCATCGAACATGTTTAATAACGCATCATATTACTAGCTCCACCACCACCTCATCTCATCTCTTTCTGTTACCGTTTCCCCATTTGCCCCTTTCTTGTTTTTCTCACGCTGTTAACCTCGTTCCAAAATAACAAATACACCTTTCTTTTCTCCTTGACTAGCAACTTAACTTCCTCATTCTATCCATCCCAACCCTTTCTCACCTGTCCACCTCCCACCTTCTACATGCAACACACTTCTTTCGCACAGTAACTACTGCTTCCCTAAACACCTCCCAATCGTTACTCAGTCCCTTGGCATTATTTCCTCTCCATTTTACCATTCGAAACTTAATCCTTCTTGGCATTTCTTCTCGCTAGCATTTCCTCTAAGTCCATAACATTCTTTCCCAACCATATAGTTTCCTCTATTCTTAATACTTGTTCAAATTGTCACCCTCGTCTCCACCAAGTAATGATCAGACATCTCACCAGCTAACATGTGAGCCAAGGTATATAACGGCCGGAGGAAACAATTGAAAAGTCTGTGGTGTCTGGTTGTGGATTGGTGAATGTGGTTTCGGTGCATTGCACATGACAACTGGAGAACGGATGTGAGTGAATCCGACGTTCGTCTGTTCCTTGCGCTTCCTAGGTAGCGTAGGCAACGGATATGAAGTATAAAAAGACACACACACACACACACACACACACACACACACACATACATACATTATATATATATATATATATATATATATATATATATATATATATATATATATATATATATATATATATATATATATATATATATATCGTTATGAGACTAATGTAATATGTGATGTTCCCTCCCAGTTCCCAGGAAAGCCAGATCGGCTGCTGCTGGAATGATGGGTGGTATAGTCTTACAGTCCTTTCTTGTCAACATTCGTTTGCCGGACGTTCCTCCAGGACTTGATAACTCGCAGCTGAGCAGATCGTGACCCATTTTTCTTCGTGTTGTCACATAACATTAGCATAACGTACTTCCTACAAGCAGCATTGGATGATAAGGTCACCGTGGATATACAAATATTGATAGATAATATAAATAGTAGTGCAAATTAATGTTAAAATCTAGAAATGATTTGCGATTTGTTTCAGTCAGAACCCAAGTCATTCACCTTGGCGTGTGACATGTGACCAAGTACGTATCGACAGCTGCACTCGTATTCCTGCTGAGTGTTGAACATGATACATTATCTTGCAACGCCCAAATATTTCTCTAGGATGACATGGAGTGTAGCCCACGCGTTTGCTGCTGTTAAATGCTTTACATGCATCAGAACTACACGAGCCTTGCTGTTAAGTAACATCGTACAACAGCGAGTCTATGTCATTTACATCTCATGTACATCCATGATCAGGAAGGTCATGTGTATCTTTTCAGTTTAGCAGTTTTTCCTAACTGACGCATGGGAAATAATGTAAACATAGTGCGTTGTAACTACTCACTCGTTCTGTTCAACATCAACAGATTCAGTATTAAGAGATGACTCACTTCATGGGTGCCACGGTCCCTTATGAGAAGAGATGACAATTTCTGTGAAAAGGTTAATGCTGATGTTGATGTACAAGTCGTTTTATCCTCAGTGCTGTCTTGGCCAACGAAAAACGGGAGTTAGGCCTTCACGCCACCCGGGATCACATCCTAGATTTGATGATGAATAGTTTGGAAAATCCAGCCTAACATGAGGAGGCTGAAGGGCAGAGTAGAAGACTACGTAGCAAGTAGATAAGACTTCGTTACCCAACACCAGAACCTCATAATTCTTTTTCAAATAGATCATGGGCGCTGATTCACCGAAAAGATCGATGAATTGTTTATAGATTATCTTCAACAGAAGCACTGTTGGCCTTGAATAGATTTCCAAAAGTTAAACTGCGGTATATCGGGTTTAAAAAGGTCTGTGACTCGTTCTGCATACAATAATATGCCCCGATTGGAGTATCAACAAGATATACTCGACCAGTGAGTGTTTGAAACCTATCAGTTTCTCCTACTCCCTCTTTGTTTCCCGCAGCTCCATTTTGATCACGAATTTCTTTACCTGGTTTACAAGGTCGAGAACAATGGCATCTCGTCCTTGTAAAATCATTTTGAGTTAAGTGAGCCGGAAAGATATTTCCACAAGATAGGAGAGGCAAGTGACCCAATCCTTGTCTTCCAGTTCGGAGAGGAACTTCTCGGTCTCCTACAACTGAAGAACTCCATCACATATTCCTTCAAATCATGACGTTCTGGACAACCTTTGCTTGGGAACGCCGAAATATTTCATGCGAGTGTAATGTTTCACGAAGACAGTCTAGATCTCGGCACAAGAGCCGAGACAGGATTGTGTTGTGCGCTTGATTTAATACCATTAACCATTCGGATCGCGTAAGTAAGCATGTCTTGGAGTCCAGGAGAGACTATTCAGGAAGAGAATCCGGGGAAAAGAATGATCTTACGCTGCTACACACACTAAACTGATTTAAGTCCAAGTCCAGTTTTAGTCTTTTTTAAGACAGAGTTTTATTTTTGTGTTTTTAATTATTTCAATATGAGTTAACCATGTGATGTACTGTTGTAAACCAAGACGTGATGTTATTCTACTATGCATAAATTTCTTAGTAAATAACCTTCTGTCATTAGCATCATTAAAGTTGAACTTTTGTGAATGTAAAAAAGCTCAACAAAAATCCGATATTTTGTGGAAGATTGGCTTATTAAGTGCTAACGTTAGATTTCATAACTGAGTTATTTGAATGTTTGCTCTTTGACCTGACGTAAGAGACCCTGACTTGATAAGACTTCTTTTAATCTTCCGATTGTCATCTTGCCTGATTGATTACATCAAGTTTAACAGTCTCGCTGCTTAGGATACACTCATATCCCGCCTGCAGCATGTCACGCACTTCACTCGCCTATGTGAAGCACTGTGTCCCTAAAAACCTTCCACACCTTGCTCACTCTCCCTTACGTCACTTACTCTCACCTAATGCTGCTCATCACTCAGGCTCTCCTGGTATCTCTGCGCACATGGCTTCTTTCCGAGCTCACTGATTTGCCACTTCCTTTCCATCTATGGCCATTTTTTTCTAATTTGTTATACCACTACATCCACTAAGAAATGACCAGACATCCCACCCGCAGTCCCTTACAGCACATTCATCTTTAGCAACCTCTCCTTTATACGCCCCTCAACCACTATATAATTCAGCAATGTCCGTTAACTCCCCAGCCTCACACACACACACACACACACTGGTATACTTTTCTTGAGACCAGGTATTCTCAGTCGTCGATCCTTTTTCAGCACGTAACTCCCACAGTGAATAGATGTGTAAGAGATTAAGGGGTAGGAAGTCAAGAAGTAGATACAGAAGCTGAAAAAAAGAGAGCATTGGCGAACGCAAGGGAGAATAAGAATATGTTATGAAAGGAGGAGAAAAAAAAATGGTAATGATGATAACGGGATTAGATGGGGAAATTATCAAGGGCAAAGAAGGGGTAGAAAAGAGATGGAGTGAAGGTCTACTGAAGGTCTTCTGAACGTGTTAGATGATAGAGAGGTGAATGTGATGTGTTTGGGATGTGGTGGTATGCGTTAGATGATGGATGGAGGTGGACTTAACATATTTAGGATGTGATGGCATGAAGAGCAGGAGTTTCTTGATGAATGGTTTGGTGCTGAGGAAGGAGGTAGTGAAAGTCTTGGGAAGGATGAAGTGAGACAAATCGGCAGGAGTGGATGGGACTGTGGTTGAATATCTCGTGTGTGTGTGTGTGTGTGTGGGGGGGGGGGGGGGGCAGTGTTGTTGACTTTGGTTAATCAGGCTTTTCCATGGATTAATGGCCCATGTAAAGTGCTTAAGGACTTGCTGGATGCTTGTACGGTGCCCTCTCATAGAAACAGAGGGGACAAAAGTGACTGTTCTCATCACAGAGGGGATAATTTTGTTGACTATACTCAGTAAAGTGTACAAGAGAGCGATGGTCGAGTGTGGTGTCATGCACAGATCATCAGCTTGGGGAGGAAGTAATGTGGCCTCAGTAATCGTAGAGGATGTGCTGACCAGATGTTTGCTTTAAAAGAAAATGTACGAGAAGGACTTAAGATAAGAGAGGGATCTGACGGAGACGCGTTTTGGAAGGTTTTACGATTATGCAGTGTGTGAGAAAGTTACTAAATGCAAGAAGGAGTTTTAATGGGAAAGTAAGGTATGTGTGTGTGTGTGTGTGTGTGTGTGTGTGTGTGTGTGTGTGTGTGTGTGTGTGTGTGTTTGTCTGTGTGTGTGTGTCTGTGTCTGTGTGTGTGTGTTGTGTGTGTGTGTGTGTGTGTGTGTGTGTGTGTGTGTGTGTGTGTGCGAGTTGAAAAGGAGAAGAGTGGGTGGTTCCGAGTGATGAAAGGTCTGTGTCAAGGGTGTGGGATGTTATCATAGCTTTTTAACCTGTTCAAGGTAAGGGAGGTCAATGCGAGGGTTTTGAGGAGACTGGCGGTTCTAGAATACACAGTAGATGCGGTGTGTGCGTGTGTGTGTGTGTGTGTGTGTGTGTGTGTGTGTGTGTGTGTGTGTGTGTGTGTGTGTGTGTGTGTGTGTGGGTGAGGGAGGTGGATGACTAGTGGTTAGTTGATGTTTGCAGATGACGCAGCTTGGTGGTACATGGGAGAAATGCTGGGGTATGACTTTGGGCGAATAGTTGAAAGAGGGAGGCATAGGGCTAAAATAATTAAAAGGTAATGAGGTGTAGCAGAGATGTGTGTGAAAGGAGAGGTTACTGTTTGTTGAGGTAAAGATGGGTATGTTTGCTGGAAAAATAGTCTCACAGGTATTGTATGGATGTGAGCCCTGGACCCTGAATGCAGAGGATGGAAGAGGGTGGATGTGTTTGAAGTGAAATGCCTCAGGATAGTATGTGGCGTGAGGCGGGTTGATTTTATGAGTAATGACAGTGCGAGAGAGAAGTGCGGGAGAAGATGCGATCTAATGGATAGAACTGACTAGGATGTGCTGAGATGTTGTGAAAATGGGCAGCAGATGACTGAAGGAAGAACTGACAAAGGGGATTTATCTGTTAGAAGTGGAGGGAGCAAGGGAAATGGGGAAACCGAAAAGATATAAGGATGGAGTGAAATAGGTTTAATCGTTAATCTTTAGAATGGTTAGACGTAGCAAGTGGTGTGCCGCAAGGATTGATCTTGGGACTGGTTTGATTTCTCATACATATGGATAATGTATTGATGATATTGCGTTAACTTAAGACTTGAATCTACGTCTGTAGCTTCAAAGTACCATAGAAAAATTGATGGACTGGCCTCATAGGTGGGAAGTGAATTTTGATATCGATAATTTCTGTTTTACATAGCGGTTGTAGAAATGAGAATTGTGAATTCTGTTGAGCTACAATAGGCAAATGAGGAAAAAAAAAAACTTGGATGCAGTAATGTATGATGACTTAAATCCAAGAAAGCGGTGCACAAGCAGTAAAAAGGGCGAACAGAATTCTTGGATTCATAGGTAGGGCTTTCGAGGTTAGATTAAAGGAAATGATCCTCACGTCTTGCAGTTCATTAGGTCTTCCCCATTTTGAATATTGCGTTCGATTATGGCCACGCTACTTGAAATAACGACATAAACAGGGTCGAGTTACCAAGATGATTCCTGGACCAAGAAACAAATCCGATAAGAACCGACTAAACGGCTGCAATATATATATATATCTTAGAAAAGAGAAGGGTAAGATGTAATCTAATATACATTTCCTAAATCATCAAGGCCTTCGTCAGATTATGTTCGTGGGAGTGGATACAACCCCGTTGGCACGCGTTATACTTTGAATGAGGCCAAGTACATTTTTTTATTTAAACTGGATTGTTGACCTACCATATAGAGTGGTTGAAAGCAGTACCATAGATGCTATTGAATAACCTGTACGCCTGTCTAATTTTACAACGCTTTTGACGTCTGGTATCTCAAATAACTTCGAAAGGACCCAGTGGTGTGTTGCTTTTTGAATTCTTTCGTTCCTACCATAGCTTTCTTTCATCTAGTGAAGGATTCTTCTATAAATACTATTTTAGCTTCGTCCTAAAACATATTCTCCCAACACCCCGTATCAACGAATGGCAACGAAAAGTACACTGGCTTGGGAAACTCTTACCTTAAATTTTATTTGTCTCCATCTTTTACCATGTGTTTAACGTTTAGGTTTACAGTCTTTTGACTTGTCTTTCAGTTTCGCTTGCTTTCATTGCTTTTGCAATAGTTTGACCAGAGTCCCATTCAAGTTTCAAAACTCCAACTTTAACCTGATTGACATCGCCTTTATAGGGACTTACCCTTGGCTTTATTTTTTCCCTTAAGCCTCGAGAGGAGAAAGTAGACTTCCTTTTCGATCGAGTGAGAAGTCCATGATGGACTCCCGACCCACAGATCGCGCAGGGGAAGCGTGTAGCTGGAGCCATAGCGTATAACACGTAGGTCGAACATCAGGCGTGACCTGCCTGGCAGACTGGCTGGGGCGAGGCTCCCGATGTCTTACCTGTGTGAAGGGTGGAATCAGAGAGCGAGCAAGTGAGAGAGATAGATAGATAGATAGATAGAGATAGATAGATAGATTGATAGATAGAGATAGATAGATAGAGATAGATAGATAGATAGATAGAGAGAGAGAGAGAGAGAGAGAGAGAGAGAGAGAGAGAGAGAGAGAGAGAGAGAGAGAGAGAGAGAGAGAGAGAGGTTGAAAGCCAGTGAGGAGAGATTGTACATGTATGATTATGTGTGTGTGTGTGTGTGTGTGTGTGTGTGTGTGTGTGTGTGTAACGAAAAAGAAAGATAGAAGAGAAATATTTAATTGTAAATAGGTGAAAAGAACGAAAGGGAGACAGACAGAGATAGAGAATGATAGACATAGTAAAGGGAGAAAGAGAGAATGAACGACTTACTGATGTTATTATATACTGACTTAGCACTTGCACTTGACTTACAAGCTGACTCAACATGTGTATATTCTTTAAGGAGATCAGCCCCAGGTTCTCCACAGAGCACGGTGCACGTACGCAGTCTGACCCAAGACGATATGCATGAGAAGGGAATCTTTGGCTTCGTCCTCATCTGGTAATTCCTATTCTGGACAGCAATTCCCGGGAGTTTGCTCTGCTCGTCCCTGACTGTGCCACTCCACTCGCCCTTTGTCGAGAACACAATAAGAACACAGTCATCTGCTGCAAGACCAGGGGAGAAGAGAATGAAACCCTCTGTCTTCTCCATCATTTCCTCGACGTTGGAATTCACTGTCGACGTTTAAGTAGGATCCAGGCTCTCTTACAGGAGGGTTCAAGTCTCTGTCCTCAGCTGGTGGTGATGATCTTTTCCGCTGCGCTTACGGGAGACAAGAAAGCTTGTCAACGGGCAGCAACAGATGCAGAGGGCGTTGTGACTTGAAAATGCCACGGACGATTAAAGTGGATACCCCTTAATACATGTGTATCTGTGTGTTTGTTTTCGTACTTGCATTTACGTCTTCGTTTATTTGTTGTTGTGTGTCAGTGTATAGTTACTTATTTGTACTACCAAGGAGGGAGTTTCAGACTCGTGTGGCCGCTGTCTCTTGAACCTTCTCTGCTATGATACAACTCTAACCTTCTGTATGTGGTCCATATTCACAGTTTCATTACTCAGTTTATTCCATTCATTCCCAGCTCATATGCTAGTAAGTAATACGTCCTTGCTTTATTTGAAGTTATGGCCTGTGTGTGTGTGTGTGTGTGTGTGTGTGTGTGTGTGTGTGTTTGCCTGTTCTGTCTGTTCGTCTGTGTTTGTATACTATTCTTGGTACAAAATATGATTCATAGGAATTTCAAATGTATTTATTTCACATAACAAATCTCACTCAATTTTCCTTTTCCAGTAAAGCCTTTAGTTCGTAGGAATAGAATTAGTGGTTACATTTATCACTCAGTTACAGTTATCACTCAAGGCAAAATGTTTGTGTTCTTGCTATTGATTTATGAAGTATCTAAAAATCATGTTCTGAAATTATATGTATCATCTTCATGTCGGTTTCAGTATTCTATAGAGGGAACCTTATTTACCACGTGTCTCTTTCTTCCATATCTTTCTTTCGATGGTGATAGTGAGGTAAAAAAGGCATTTCGTAGCTCTCTCATTATCCCCAGAAGTAAAATCACGTTTATGAGAATATTTCTTAATTTTACGAAGAACCAGAAATGATATAAGGTAGTGTATGGTTAAGGTCTGATGTACGTTAGGATACAGCAAGTACGAGGTACTTACCCATCGCCAGTCTGACCAATGTGACCCCGTGACTTTAGCCTCTCATCTTTTGACCTCAAACCCAGAGTGCGGCTTGGTGCATCTGTGGCGATCCCTGTAGCGTATGTGCATTACCAAAACACATTTTAACATTTCCGTAACGTGGTAACAGACAGACAGACAGACAAGCAGACATCCAGACAGACAGATGAAAACAAACTCCTGAACTGATTCCGGGGTTCAGTAAAAATATGCATAGATATATGATCTAATAACAAAAAAACAGGAAAGCCGTTTGTGTCTTTTTCTTCCGTTTTCTAACCCAAGAGAATTTGATATCATCCTTGACACTCCTCCTCACCTGACGTACTGACGGGACTCAGTGACGCTCCCCCATGTCTGACGTATCTTTAAGCCTGAAAATTCCCAGCCAGACACTCTCCCCAGCCTGACACTTTCCCCAGCCTGACACTCTCACCAGCCTGACACTTTCCCCAGCCTGACACTTTCCCCAGCCTGACACTCTCACCAGTCCGACACTCTCCCCAGCCTGACACTTTCCCCTGCCTGACACTCTTCCCAGCCCGACACTCTCCCCAGCCTGACACTTTCCCCAGCCTGACACTCTCACCAGCCCGACACTCTCCCCAGCCTGACACTCATCCAGGCCTAACTTCCTTACAAACCTATCCATCTTCAAGCCCGACAATCCTACAGGCTTGCTCATTATGTAAACATGACACATTTGCAAGGCGGACAAGCTTACAAGCATGACGCTATGATGAATATTCCACTCTTACAAGCGTGACGCTCTTTAATCAAGAGGATATCACAAGCCTGGCATTCTTATGAACCTAACCCTTGTACAAGTCGGATATTTACAAGCCTGACGCTCTTATAAACAAGACACTCTCACAAGACTGACGCTCTTACAACCCTGCCGTTCCTATACTTATGTCTCACGAATCCTAACGCTCTTATAACCCTGACACACTTACAAGCCTGACTCTCTTATGAATTTGACTTTCTCTTAAGCCAAGCACTCTTAACAAGCCTGACGCTTTTACAAGCCTGACACCCTTATATACCAGACACTCTTAAAGGCCTGGTACTCCCTCAAGCCAAACCCCCTTATGAAAGCCTAACACTGATACATGAGATTAGACCCTAAGGATTGTAACCTTCCCTTTGCCTTCACGGGTCCGTGCCCTAGTGGGTCACCTCCCTTATACTTCCCTCACACCCTCCTCACCATCCCCGCCACACCATATACTACCACCTGTTAAATCCTCCTGTCTTCACCTGAGGTGGCTGACATTCCCCTGACGAAGTCCCTCCCTCACTCACTCCTTCCCTCTCTCTGCTGGAGGAGATGCGGGTGCAGAGTGAGGTCTTGACGTGTTTGGCTGCGAGTGTATGGCTCCTCACGAGTAAAGTAATGCCAGTATAGTTAAGTGAGGGAGATGATTTCACATACAAGTGTAATACGGGTTACGATGGGTCTGTAATGATGTAGTTACGAAATTGTATTTAGGTGAAAAAGTAGTTAGGTTTGAGTACAATTTGGTGTTGCTGTACTTCCGTGTTAATTTAGACAGAAGGATATGTCACCTTATATGAATGTATTTAGGTGTAGATGTAGTTAGGTGAAGATGATGTTATGTGCAAGGGCGGTTTATATGCCATGGCTGATATGTAAAGTCAGTGTTGGGTAAGAGCGCTGTTGGTTGGTTGGTTGTTTGGACTTTTGGGCCTACCAAGTGCCAGGGTCATGAAGGCCGTCAGCGTCAGCTACATCCACCAACCGAAAAATCTTCAACGCCTTCTTCAGGTGTTAAAGATAATTCTAAGATCACACACACACTCTCACTATGCATGTGGCCCATGAGAGGATAGTTAGGTATAGTTATGTAAGATAGCAGTTAGAAGAGAGTATAGTTAAGTTACGAACGTGATTACATATTGCTATACAGTTTGTATAGCTGTACATACAGAGACTTGAAAAAGGAACGTATCTTATTCAAAACATCTGTAGATACAAGAAGATACGGTCGGGGGCGAGTGAATCTTAATAAAAGCTGATGTAGTTACGAGTGATCGCAAAGAATAAATGAAAATAGATCGATATAACTCAGATGTATAACTGGGAAATACAGCCAACGATAATTACAGGTCAAGAATGTAATTACAACCAGTTGTTTGGTAATGAGTGTGATTAGGCGTTTTAATGTATTTGGGAATAATGCAGTTAGGAACATGTAGTGAAGAGCAAAAGTAGTGATGATAACGTATGACTAAGAACGAGCCTAGCCAAAAGAGAGTATGATTAAGAGCTGAGAAGTTTAGAAGGGAGTATAACTAAGAAAGAGCATCGTTAGGAAAGAGTGTAATCAAGAGAGAGAGAGAGGACAGCTTAGAAAAAATATAAATAAGAAGGTGGTACAAATTAGAGAGACGATAACTTAGAGGGAGTATAGTTAGGAGTGGGCATAGTTAGGAGAAAGTATTACTTGAAGACAAGTATAGTTTGAAGAAAGTATGAACTGGTGCGAGTAAAGTAGGAGAAAGTATAGTTAAGGTCGAATATAGTTAAGAGATAGTATAATTATGGCTGAGTATACAAAGGATGGATAATGGTTGGGATGATATGATAAGACTATAATGAAAAAGAATTTGATTATCGGAATGTATATATAAAAGAGAGCATCATTAAGACCGAACATAGTTAGAGGGGGAGCTTAGTTGACAGCGAGTATAGTTCGAAGGGAGCATAATTAAGAGCGAGTATAGTTAGAAGGGAGCATAATTAAGAGCGAATATAGTTAGAAGGGAGCATAATCAAGAGCGAGTATAGTTAGAGGGGAGCATAATTAAGAGCGAGTATAGTTGGAAGGGAGCATAATTGAGAGCGAGTATAGTTAGAAGGGATCATAATTAAGAGCGAGTATAGTTAGAAGGGAGCATGATTAAGAGAGAGTATAGTTAGAGGGGAGCATAATTAAGAGCGAGTATAGTTAGAAGGGAACATAATTAAGAGCGCGTATAGTTAGAAGGGAACATAATTAAGAACGAGTATAGTTAGAAGGAAGCATAATTAAAAGTGAGTAGAGTTAGAGGGGAGCATAATTAAGAGCGAGTATAGTTAGAAGGGAGCATAATTAAGAGCGAGTATAGTTAGAAGGGAGCATAATTAAGAGCGAGTATAGTTAGAAGGGAACATAATTAAGAGCGCGTATAGTTAGAAGGGAACATAATTAAGAACGAGTATAGTTAGAAGGGATCATAATTAAGAGCGAGTATAGTTAGAAGGGAACATAATTAAGAGCGCGTATAGTTAGAAGGGAGCATAATTAAGAGCGAGTATAGTTAGAAGGGAGCATAATTAAGAGCGAGTATAGTTAGAAGGGAACATAATTAAGAACGAGTATAGTTAGAAGGAAGCATAATTAAAAGTGAGTAGAGTTAGAGGGGAGCATAATTAAGAGCGAGTATAGTTGGAAGGGAACATAATTAAGAACGAGTATAGTTAGAAGGAAGCATAATTAAAAGTGAGTAGAGTTAGAGGGGAGCATAATTAAGAGCGAGTATAGTTAGAAGGGAGCATAATTAAGAGCGAGTATAGTTAGAAGGGAACATAATTAAGAACGAGTATAGTTAGAAGGAAGCATAATCAAAAGTGAGTAGAGTTAGAGGGGAGCATAATTAAGAGCGAGTATAGTTAGAAGGGAACATAATTAAGAACGAGTATAGTTAGAAGGAAGCATAATTAAAAGTGAGTAGAGTTAGAGGGGAGCATAATTAAGAGCGAGTATAGTTAGAAGGGAGCATAATTAAGAGCGAGTATAGTTAGAAGGAAGCATAATTAAAAGTGAGTAGAGTTAGAGGGGAGCATAATTAAGAGCGAGTATAGTTAGAAGGGAGCATAATTAAGAGCGAGTATAGTTAGGCGCGAGGGTCGTCACTTGTCGCCTGGTGCTCCGCCCAACTTTCCCAGCGATTTTCGGGGTCTTAAAGCCGAACGACTGGGACCCCCGCTCGACGTGCTCTCTCTCTCTCTCTCTCTCTCTCTCTCTCTCTCTCTCTCTCTCTCTCTCTCTCTCTCTCTCTCTCTCTCTCTCTCTCTCTCTCTCCCTCTCTCTCTCATCTGCAGCTGCTGCTGCCCCTCATCTGAGGTACATCAACCTTACTACTTCAGCTGCTATCTCTCCTGTATGCCGCAGCTGCTCTGCTCATCGTGTTTCTTTTTATCTGCCTCACCCGCGTGCCAGGCTTTCACTGCTGCAGACACTGCCACATTTTTCTTCTGTACAGTGACTCTCTTTTCTGCTGCTGTTGCCTCTTTCGTCCACTGTAGCAGCTGTTCCTTTTTCTGTTGCAGCCGCTGCCTATCTGTCTGCTGGAACTGCTGGATCTCTTCTCCACTGCAACTAATGCCGCTCCTACCTGGTGGATGCAACCGCTGCATCTGCTTTCCTTTTCATCTGTTACCATCGTCATCATCTGCAGCTGTTTCTGCGTTCTTCTGCAGCTACTCCATCTTCTGTCGTCAGGCAGCTTCCGCCTCTCCTCCGATCTGCTGCATTTCTTGCCTCTTATGTATATGTCAATCATTGCTTCCATTTTCACATACAGTTGTTGCCTTTGCTTTTCCTTGCAGCTTTTGCCTCTACAGTTTGGTGTAACTTCCATAGCCTCTAGACTGGTTGGTTGGTTTTGGTTGGGGCTTTAGGCTTATCAACTGCTGTCAGCGTCAAGCAACATCCACCAATTACAGAATCATTTAACCCCACATACACTTCTCTCACTGTGCATGTGGCCCTCGCTCCTCTTTGCTTCATGTACTGATTTTCTTGTGCTACAGTATTTTGCATCTCCCTTCTCTCGTCATTCATGCCTCTCCTCTCTTCTGTGGTTTGTACCTTTCCTTTCTACTGCAGCTGCTGCCTCCTCTCTGCTCCAGCTGCCGTGTCTCCTCTCTGCTCCAGCTGCCGTGTCTCCTCTCTGCTCCAGCTGCTTCCTCGTCTCTATGCTTCAGTTCAAGCCTTCCTCATGGTATTTGTCGCTGTGTCTTCTAGCCATTTATCTTTTTTTTTTTTCAACTTCCTGTTGCTAACTCTTCAGCTTGATTTTTCTTTTTCACCTAACACACACACACACACACACTCACACTCTCACTCACACTCTCTCTCTCTCTCTCTCTCTCTCTCTCTCTCTCTCTCTCTCTCTCTCTCTCTCTCTCTCTCTCTCTTTATATCAGCTAGTATATTTCAGAGAGGCACCGGAGGGAGATGGATTTATGGTTATGCAATTCCGTATTAAGGTAGCGTCAGCTATAACATGATGCAAAACAGAGTAACTCATATGTCTAATTTTCGAAATAACCGTAAGTTTAAAAGTACATTTTCATAGTTGACACCACCCTTGATTCTTTATTAGCATACCACAGTACGAGCCTTCTGAGTGTGCTTCACCTCGACGTCGTCGTTGCAATGAACATATTCTTACAACTTGAACGTCCTTGAGGAATATATATATATATATATATATATATATATATATATATATATATATATATATATATATATATATATATATATTTCGGTGGGGAGAGGAACCTCCCGAGACCTCCACTGTGACAGTACCTGCTATTACCTCTCTCACACACTCCTCAGTGTGAGTTCCAAGTAGTAGTGTGAGTGCAGCCAGGTGTAGAACAGCTTGCATTGAAGTCTCGTGTGGAGTCAAGGCCGCTCTTGTTATCGTAGAGACTGGAGGAGGGTGTGTGTGGTCTCTCGCCCAGACGCATGGCACGTCTGGTCGTCTTGTCAGGTTGGCATAATCGCTGTCTTGGCTGGACTCCCATGACAGTAAAATGTTCACCAGGTCTGTGCGAACCTGAAGTCTTCAGAGGCTTATGAGTCCTCTGGCATCAACCAAAATTACCGTATGTCGATATGCTGACTTTTGTTAAGGCCTTTTCGTCAGTGTTCATATCATGTGTTGTTCCAAGCTCATATACTCACAGCTCAAAGATGTAATCGGAGTTGGTATGATCACTCCAGTGACCTGATGTGAACGGCCTGCGTTCTTTCGTTCTATCTTTTTGGAATGTAATGTCAACACTGTATTGCGTTTCTCTAAAGGCAAGATGAAGTTTCCAGTGTTGTCCTTGTATTAGCGAACACCTTTGCGTCTGAAGGTGTGGTAAGCATACATGCGTATTCAAAGAAGAAGCTCAAGATCAGAGACAAAGTTACATGTGACAAGGCCAGTACCAGTTCCAGTGGAAGGGGAAGTTGTAAATGACCAAGACTGAAGCCTTGGCCATTATAAGTCTATGCTAAGTGATGCGTCATGTAGACAGATGCCATGTAGTAGGAGGTGTCTTTTGATTTTAGCATAGTATAGTTACCTTAAGAGGCCTTAACGTAATTCCAAGAGAATCGAAAGGGTGTCTCTTTCAACGTGAGCTAAAATGAAGTCCATTCATGTATGAGATCATTCACTTCTTAGACTTCATCAGGGACCATACTGTAGGAACTTAATACCTGAATCCAAATTATTTACGGAATAGATTACGCATTTCCACGTGGTTCTATATTTCATTTGTCTTTACTTGTTTTGAGACTTTGCCGACTATAGATAGAAGAAATATGATTTATGATCTTTTTTCTTCCTGATACAGATTGCATTTCATGTGATAAAGCTATTGTCACGCGTTTCCCAGTTATGGTGTTCGTGTTTTACCGTAAATTGTAATGAGAAATGTAACCGATTTAGCTAATTCACCAGTACATTTGCACAGCATGAGTGAGCTCACGTCGTCTGAAAAAGTTTTTTTTTTCTTCTTTTACACTGACTTCCTGCAACAGTTTCTTCACGTGTTTGAGTTGGCCGCTTCAAACGTTGTTGTGAGAGTTGAGGGGGACCTGCACTAAGTTCAAGGTCTCTCACTGATTAGGTTACATACTGGATCTGCTTTCTCCAGGTTACTCACGTTAGTTCTGATTGGCGTCGTTGTTCCACCTGCTTCAGTGTTGCAAAAACTGTCTCGATATTTTTTTCTAAATCAATGACTTTATTATCTGTTTTCCTTTCTTAATCGTCGTTTCCCGCGTTATCGAGGTAGTATTAAAAACAGACGAAGAAAAGTCGCATGTGCTCACGTCCATTCTCTACCTGTCATATGCAGTGAACCGAAACCACAACCACAAGCAGGTCCCATTGACCTTTTCATGGTTTCTTCCGGTCGCTTCACATAACTTGGTTCAGTCCATTGACAGCACATCGACCGTTGTATAAGATATCGTTCCAATTCATTGTATCCGCTTCATGCCTTTCACTCTCCTGCATGTTCAGGCCCTGATTACTCAAGATTTGGCCTTCTTATCTTTGTTCCTTCCACTTCTGGCACATATATGCTTTTTGTCAAATTCTCCTCACTTATTCTCTCCTTATGTCCACACCATTTCAGCACACCCTCTTCGGCGGTCTCAACCACATTCTTCTTACTACCACACGTCTCTCTTACCGTTTTATTACTTACTCGTACAGCCTCATAACACATATTTTCCTCAGACATTTCATTTCCAGCATATCTACCGTCCTCCGTACATCCTCATCTACAGCCCATGCCTCCTATCCATATATTACTGCTGGGACTACTATACCTTCAAACATGTCCACTTCCCAGGCACCTTCATCATCTACTTATTGTATACTCGCCCCTCTTTCTAAGACGCTTTCATTTATCTCCATCTCCGACTCATCCATAAGCAAATTAAACAGCTATAGTGACATCACACACCATCACAGACAAACCTTCTCTTGGAACCAGTCACTCTCCTCTCAGCCTGTTCTTACACATACCTTAAACTCTTGACAAAAACTTCTCACTGCTCCTTGCAGCTCTCCTCTCACACCATATATTCTTGAGACCTTCCACAAGGCATCCCTATCAACCCTATCATATGCTTTCTAGATGCATAAGTGCCTCATCCACCTTTATTACAGTTGAAAATAAATCAATTCCGTTATTCCTTCGATTTCCATATCTAAACTGCCCAAATTTGTGTGCATATATCAAGGTCAGTACCAGTATGATGCAAGTGCTTGTTGCAGTAATTGTATCATAACTTTCTATTCTGTCTTAACAGGTGGGTGACATTTAAGCCCATGTCATTGATTGTTGTCCGATGTATTGTCGATAAGCATTAAGTAAGCTGTTTGTGTTGGTGGCTCACGTCTTCGTGGAGAATGTTTCTCTAAGGCAAAGGCTTCTCGCATGGAAACTCAGCGTATATTGTTCCTACAGCTAGCCTAGGAGTTAGGTACTTTAAGCAGCAAGATATCTCATGAGTAGCCTCCAGTTCTCTAAAGCGACGTCAAACAGTGTTCATGAAGGAAGTCTGCGGTGAAAAGGTGATTTATTTGGCAGTAATAGTGTGGTGGCAGCTATGATGAGTGCAGTGAAGAGGTCGAGGATTGCCAACGAAGATGATGCTATGAAGAAGGGAGGACGGAGCTACTTGTTCAAGTGAAAAACGGAGGAGCATCGCTTCCATCCGTGGTGGAGGGTTATTGTCTGATTACTAGTAGCCATGTAAACCCTTCCTCACTGCATACAGTTGTATCGATTCCTTTTCCTCCCTACCAGTAGCCTGTCATGAAGCAGGAAAGGTTTGGAATTCTTCCAAAGGGTTCTGGGTTTTCACTCAAGAGTGTTTTCATAGGGACTATTTTCTTTTCTCCTTATGTTGGAGGCTCCAATCATGGACAAAAGTCCACAGTGAGGCTGGACTTTAATTGAAGCATCAACGTAATTAAAGAGAGGTATATATAAGGAAGGAAAAGGGTGATATACTTCAAGAATTTAGGGAGAAGGAGAAAATCTGCCTTTTAAAATCGGGTAGGTTGTAAGAGTTAGGAAAGACATGAAGGGGTAAAGAGTCCCAAAATTTTTGCGGTTCAAGGAAAGAAACAGTTATCACAACGGCCAACATTTTAGCTGCGAACGGCCACACAGTGATCATGTGACCCAGTAGCTTGCCGAGTATTGGGCTTTCTAGCTAATGGTGGGGGCACACAAGTAGCCAGCTCCCAGAATTAGAAACTCAAAGTTATATTCATGGGAGAAGGTGAACCAACACTGCGGCGCAGGGCAAGTGGGTCAAGTTTCGGGGTCAGACTGGGAGAGTTGATATGTCGGATTGCATTATACTTGACTATATCTAGTGAGTATGTAACGCTAGAATCTCACCAGATTTGAAAGCAGTTCACTATACAAGGATGAGTCAATCTTTTGAAGAAAAGTAGCAACCGTTTAGATGAAAAGACTTTGCGGCTTCTGAACAGGACTTACGGTTCCTTAGTGCCGGCTTAGCCATTCGTGTAATGTGATGTTTGCAAGACAGGTTAGATGTTACGATGATACCAAGCATTCTTATTGTGCTGAGGGATGGAATTACCGCTCCGTTAACAGATGGGAAAGATGTTGGGAGATTTAGGGAAAGATGGGTAAAAATTGTTTTATAAACATTAGAGTTCACCAGTTTGCTTTTGCACCACTGGGAAATTCAGTCATTAGTGTGAGTTTATGAAGGAAGTAATGACGAGACGAGATGAGACGAGACGTAGACCGAACGAGATGAAATTACAAGTGGTTTAGCGAGGCTTGTCGTCTATCCATTCACCACAGCAGATAAAACCAGGATATGATTGCGTAGGCGTTTACTGTATGTTCTGTGAGTCCATTACGTAGATTCGGAGAACTGAGCTGGGGGTCTGGATGCGTGCTGGAATTGAAGGGTTGGCTCTGGGTCTAAGCTTCGCTTGAGCGAGGCCTCCTTGCGCGTGAAGAGCCAAGCCTTGAAGTGGAGTTGATCTCAGGGGAGGAAAGGGTCTTGGCCCAAGCCATGAATTGAGGAGGGCGTTGTACCTAGGTGGAGCGTGGTGCAGGTCTGCTGCAACTCACCAATAAAACCTTCACCATTTCTTCCCGGATCCTTTCTTGGTCTTCTCTTCAACAGTACATATAGCTTGTGGTCTCTGCCTGAGTGATCTTCTCTTCAACAGTACATATGGCTTGTGGTTTCTGCCTGAGTGATCTTCTCTTCAGCAGTGCATATGGCTTGTGGTCTCTGCCTGAGTGATCTTCTCTTCAGCAATACATATGGCTTGTGGTCTATGCCTAAGTGATCTTCTCTTCTGCAGTACATATGGCTTGTGGTCTCTGCCAGAGTGATCTTCTCTTCAGCAGTACATATGGCTTGTGGTCTCTGCCAGAGTGATCTTCTCTTCAGTAGTACATATGGCTTGTGGTCTCTGCTAGAGTGATCTTGTCTTCTGCAGTACATATGGCTTGTGGTCTCTGCCAAAGTGATCTTGTCTTCTGCAGTACATATGGCTTGTGGTCTCTGCCAGAGTGACCTTGTCTTCAGCAGTACATTTGGCTTGTGGTCTCTGCCAGAGTGATCTTGTCTTCAGCAGTACATATGGCTTGTGGTCTCTGCCAGAGTGATCTTCTCTTCAGCAGTACATATGGCTTGTGGTCTCTGCCAGAGTGATCTTCTCTTCAGCAGTACATATGGCTTGTGGTCTCTGCCAGAGTGATCTTCTCTTCAGCAGTACATATGGCTTGTGGTCTCTGCCAGAGTGACCTTGTCTTCTGCAGTACATATGGCTTGTGGTCTCTGCCTGAGTGAAGAGGATTAGAAAGAAAAAACTTCCAGGGCCAAGTGTGAGATGCAAGTCTCCCGTGGCGAAAGTGGGTTAGTGGGATACGCCGAAATCTCTCGCGTTTTCGGCTGTTATCTTCCTGCATCTTTTCCAAGTTTTCGTTCTCCCCCAACCACTTGTCTGTGTTGTTGTGGTGTGCGGGGACTGTTGGGAAGGACCTGCACCAGGAGGAACCGTGGCGAGTTGCAAGGCAGGCAGGCTCTCTCTCTCTCTCTCTCTCTCTCTCTCTCTCTCTCTCTCTCTCTCTCTCTCTCTCTCTCTCTCTCTCTCTCTCTCTCTCGGTATATATATATATATATATATATATATATATATATATATATATATATATATATATATATATATATATCAGCTAGCATATTTGAGACTCCAAAGGAGATGAATATATGGTTACTGAATTTAACCTTAAGGTAGCGTCAACTATCACATGATACAAAAAGTTTCCTTTTCTCCGAAAACCACAAATCTTCACCCTCGCCTCCGCAAGGTAATGATCAGACATCCCACCAGCTGTCCCTCTCAGCACATTCATATTCCCAAATGTTTCTTTTCCACGCCTTCCAATTTGTATGTAATCCAATAATGCTCGCTGACCATCTTTCCTACTCATACGTTTACCTGTGTATAACCCTCTTTTTGAACCAGATATTCCCAGTCACCAGTCTTTTTTCGGTACACAACTCCACAAGCTGTTCACCATTTCCATTCACACTATTGAATACCTAATGCCCACCATTACTCACCTTCGTATTCAAATCATTTAAATCACTCATCACTAATACCCGATCTCCTGCTGACACGCTCACCCAGTTACTCTCAGAACACTTCCCTCTCATGATCTTTCCTATCTTGGCCAGGCACATAAGCACTAATATACACCTATCTCTCGCCATACACTTATATTGAGATCCACATCAGTCTACAGCACACTTCTTTATGCCCACTCTTTCACACACCCCCACAACTCCTGCTTCAGGAAAAGTACGACTCTTTCCTTAGCTTTTGTCCTCTCACCAACCCTTGACTTTACCCCCTAAGACATTTCCAAACCAATCTTTTCCTTTACCCTTGAGATTCTTTTAACTCAGGCAGAACATCCAGGTTTCTTTAATCAAACACATTATCTCTCCTCACTTCTAATTTTGGTTTCCAGCTCCCCGCTTCCCCCGCTCAATTGTCTTCGACAAGCAGAGAGGTAGAATTCCTTCTCCTCTACACCAGATATATATATATATATATATATATATATATATATATATATATATATATATATATATATATATATATATATATATATATATATATATATCATATATTTCATTATATATTATATTGTATTATGTTATATACATTATTATATTGTTATATCCTATTTTATCTTATTGTATTATATTACATCATATCAAATTCGTATTCAGCTCTCCAGGTGCCATTAACAAGAACCCCATGCTGATAATAACATGAAGAAAGATCTCATGCATATAAGCGTCTGCCATCACACCTCGGAGCGCCAGACGGTGGCCAGGCGTGGGGTATAATGAACAGCCTTCTCCCACACTGGATTTTAAAGGCTCGAAAGCAAATCTTCTGGAAGAAGGTGAACGGCCATATTTCACCGTGTTGATTTAACGTCTGAGGTGGGACTCGCCAGTAGTGCCAAGCACAAATGGAAGATTCTAATGATGACAAAAGATTATATAGGCAGTGTCAACAGCAGAGAGAAGAAAAAAGAAATAGAAAAAAAGATTTTCCAGAGCACTGCCAACCACAGGCTGGTGAAGAAAATGAGGAAGGAAAAGATAATACAGAGGGAAAATTGGATCCAGACACCACGAGAGTGATTTACGACAGGGAATTAAAGAGAGATGTTGGAGGGATGTGGGTGATAAGGAAGGTAGTGCAGAGCGGAGGGTTGTGTGTCACTTAGACGTTCCATTAGGTTCGGCCTGTGCTCGATGTTGCAGCTTTTGAGGTGTCCAGTGGTGGTTATGAAGTGTCCGATGGAGCGTATAAGGTGTCCAGTGTTGGCTTTGAAGTGTCCATCGTCGGTTATAAGGTGTTCAACGCCCTTTCTCAGCTGCGCGGGCAGAAGGATGGTGTACCACGTTGTTTTCTTTTGGATGTACTTAGGAATGGTGCTAATGGATGGTGTAGTGTGTGTTTAAAGTGGATGCTTGATGTTTGGCTGTAGGGTATTCCGACACAATCTGTGAGTGGTTTGGACTACTGGGGCTTGTACGGTTTAGCTGATGGGGTGCTTATGTTGGTAATGCGGTGATCAACGAAATTTTCTGAGCTGTGCAGGCTAACGGGTGGTTTTACGGTGTAGAGAAAGCTACTGGTGTATGATGTCTTTCATAATCTGTTCATTGTAGATTATGAATGCTAGTGTCGGTCAGAGCAGTGTCTGTTGGGAAAAATCATCGTTTCCAATATACTTTAGGGAGTTCTGAGTGTTTATGAAGATATTAAGTCTTTACGAGATGCTCAGTATAGTGTCTGTGAAGTCTGATATAACGTATTGAATACAGTAGTCTGCAAGGTATTTAAGTGATATGTGGGATGTTCAGTATATGATTTTGGGGCACCCGATGTGGTGTGTTCGTTTGGTATTCCATTTAGTTAATGGAACAATCGGTGGAGCTTAAAAGATGGTGGATGGGGTTATGTAGCCAGAGTTCTGTTATAGACTTTATGTGTTTATTATGTGTGCAATGTTGCTTCTGGGGGTTTGATGTTCCATGGGATGTTCAGGTTGATTCGTAGGCTCTGAGGGTGGGGGATGTTCTGTGAAGTTTGTATTTACAGAAATTGATGAGGATTTCCACGAAGATTTTATGCCGTTCGATGTTGATTATTTATGAATGTCTGACGCAATTTTAGCGTTTAAGTGATACCTTGGTATACTTTTGGATACAAGGCAATGGATATATCAGGAATTAAAATGCGAGCAACAAAGGAACAATGAAAGAAGAACAAGATGCAAGGAAGCATACCAAAACAGATTAGAAATTAGAAATACATGCCTAGGAAGATAAGTAAAGGAGAGAAAACATAGTACAGGTTGGAGATGAATATCTGAATTTAATCATTAGCAGAGAGAGAGAGAGAGAGAGAGAGAGAGAGAGAGAGAGAGAGAGAGCGAGAGTTTACAAGGTGAGGACTAAATGAAATGTAAATGTAAACACGGATAGATATCCCGCACATCCGCCAAGAGGGTTATCACCTCCGCTATGTTGTCGCTGGCTGGAGAGTACCCACCTGCGTTGCCGCCCTGGAGCGCGTGGATTCTTCAGCCACCTTCTTATTAGGGCCAGCCAGTAGGTGAGGACGCAGGTCAGCCACCTTCATCACCCGCCGCTGTCTCGTACGTCTGGAGCTTGTTAGGACCATGGCTGACGCTGATTTCCTAAAATCACCCACCACGAGCGGGACTACGAAACATAGCCCGAATGGAAAACGATGTACGTTGTGTTTGTACTGCCATTTATATCGATGCGAAGGTTGATTTGCATAGAAATTTCTACTGAGACAGAGGCAGTCTCAAATAATAACATGATTTGGCGCCATAATGTGTTTTCGTTGATAGATCTGTCTGAGGCTCATGTATCTGGCTGCGCCACGTCCCTGTGGATGTGTGGATTATCAAAACTCCAAGAGATGATCTGCTATCTGTTTGCTCGACCAGATGACAGTTCTAGGATGATGCTACATATATACAGTATATACCGTGAAGCACACCAACATAATGTAAGATGATATAAGCATCGTTGGCAGGTTATGCGTGAAGGTTGACAGTGAAATCAGTCCAAGATATTGGAACAGTCAAATATCTGGTTCAGAGTTGTGTTTATTAAAGAAAACGAACGAAGAATTAAAGGTAATGCTGAATGACACAATGGAAAGAAAGAGAATTAATTAGAAAGAACAAAGAAAGAGAAAATGACACTCAGATTTGTAAGACAAAAGCTGGTGACCTGTTTGTTTACCAGTGCAAGGTTCAACTGAAGGACAAGATCTCTTAAGATGTTTTCGGGAATGTCATGAACATCAGGAAATGATATGAAGATATTTGTTTTGTGTTACACGAAGTTAGAAAATGTCTTTATTTCATCAGTTGAAACTTATTATAGGAAGTGATGGTTTATATTTCGTCAGGAGCGATAAAAAAAGAAGCTAATCACCGGAGAGAAGTCTGTAAAGAGATTAGGACAAAAAAAAGTGAATGAAAAGAAATGACACACTGAATATAGCTTCTGAAGATGACGGGGAAAAAATATTCGTGTCAGATGAAAAGACACATGATAAGAATTATAGCAATTGATCATCACTGAAGTAAAGAGTTTGAGGTACGTTTAGGATTGCATGACTGTGAAAGATGAGAAGAGGAGAGAGAGAGAGAGAGAGAGAGAGAGAGAGAGAGAGAGAGAGAGAGAGAGAGAGAGAGAGAATAATGATGAAAGCCCAGCAGCAGGAAGAAGATATTGCCATAGGCTAAGATAAAGTCCCACAGGTCTGACAGTGTGACGGAGTGGGTCAGCCTGCTTGATAGTAACTGTTACCCTGGTGTTGATGATGTTCGTGAGGCAACAGAGTGAATGAATATGTTCCGCACTGTGTAGGGGTGAGATGTATCATCCAACATACACATAAAGAAGGTTAGGAAGAACTCGATGCCGTCAGTTACATTGTGGATGGTCCATACGTTGTTACTTGTGTTGGGCAATATGTCCATCCACCTCGCATCAGTCCCAGACCTCACCTCTGATCACTAATTAACTGAATGTTTTGTCTCTCCTGACCACACGATGGAACGAGAAATATCGTCCACCTCGGCTTTAGCTGAGCATTAAAACGCACGTCCATGAATCCACTCTGTTCCTCCTTACCATATTTTCAGGTCACTGCCACTGCTACCTCTTGTGTTAGATTTCGATCAGTTGGGATGGATTAGTCTTTTTTATTAATCCTTCTCTCAAGAGCAGGGATGCAATCAGGTCCGCTTGGTCTAGTTGTATAATCATTACTCCTCATAGAAATGTTCATTTCACCATCGCTTGGCGCGTCTCAAAGAGGAACAGATCGTACATGATACGAGTGTCTTAGCACTGTCCTTTATGCTCGCTAGTTTGGCTCAATCCACGCTTAATAATCTTCTCATTTTGTCAGGCTTTTAAAGTAATCAGTTTTCAGCTCATGATCTACGATGCAGCCAATTCGAGCATCGTAGTTTGATCGTAAAAGAACCCCAAACTGTTCCTATTGACCAGTTATTACTAAAACCAAGGTGCATTCTTAACGTCCTTAATAGAATTATTAAGTTCATCATCGTTCAGCATTGCTTCAGAAAGGAAACCAATGCCCAGATCTGCCCTTACGTCAGACACCAGTTTTAGATCAAAAGAATCAGCTAAACCATGTTGAGCATGATCAAGTTTAATTAAATCCCTTTAACTGATAGCTCTCAAGGATCAGATTCTGCAACAGAATCATTTGTTCATTTATTCAGGCGTCCAGCATACTTCATAAGTCGCTGTCTTAGCACTTACCACACTGCTTTTGTGGTAATTTGTTGTAGGTTAACAAGAGATTTTGTCTACGTTTCTGATTAACCAGTAGGTCTAATTCCATGATAACGGTCATGTATATACCTGTACAAACATTAAATGTTAGTGCCGAATTTTGGGTCTTCGTCTTTAAACTTCGTAAGAGTACGTAGGCTTTTGTTCCGACTGAATCTACTATTTCAAGAATTAGGCTTGAGAGGCTGCTGTGTGGCTCCGACGTAGCTCACGGTCATGTTTTGTGGTGGAATACGAAATGAGAAGCCTTGTGGAAAGGCATAGATAAGTTACATGTTGTTTAATGAAATTGCCTTTTCAGGCAAAGAAATTGAAGAAAATGTAGTGAACTAGCAAATATTTATCATGTAATGCATGGGAAGATAAAGTAGGGCTGATTAAGTATATATAAGCTGAGGGATTGTTTCGTGATAGAAGGATATATCTGTGAAGTACAGAGGATAAATTGCGTTCATTCAGTTATTAGAGTACAAACTCAAGTGAAGTGGAATGTTATCATTGTGCCAGATTAGATAAAGAATGTTGGTGACCTGTCAAGCAAAATGGCTGATAAAAGAAAATTGAAGGGATGGAGAGAAATGAACAGCAAAAATCATTGATAAGTGAGAGTGACGCTGAAAAAATGAATATGTTTTATTGTACTAACTTACCATTCAAATTGGTTTTGCGAAGTCCGGCTGTGAAAGACGAATACATACTCATAACGAGACACGTAGAGAGTTCTTCATATTTGGGAACAAGCACGGACAGCTTAGATATTTAGATAATAAATAGGGAACTTTTTCCTTCTCGCAAGAAATATTAAAAATTATGAAATCTATCCAAATACGCTGTAGAAAATACTGTTGAAAGACTCATACGACCTTCATTAATGTATTGAGGAAAAATCAGATGTGAAATGCTGTATCTGGGCGTATACAGCCACGAGAACAAAATTTCCAACATACTGTTAAGTTTTCATATATATGTATAGTGTCCTCCCTCTTCCTCATAACTTCTGGCGCCTCTCGTCTGTAGAGATATATGTACACATGTGCTCTCCCGTCTACATATGGCACATAGTCTTTTAGATATGTACATATTAATTCATATGTTATGTATAATGTTATGTGTAAGTCAGAATTAATTTCTTCTGGGTCCACAGTGTCTGGCCTGTCTGTATGTGTGTTGCGTCTCCCATGTCAGTCTTCCATAAAACATACTCAGTGAAAATGTTGAAACATTCAGGGGCAAAAAAAAAACTGCGGTGCTGATGAAATCAAGCTATGACCAGATGTGTGGATGAAGCGGATCTAAGAAAGATCAAAGGCGGGACCGAAAGGATGAGGAGAAGTAATGAATGAATCTAACGCAGTGGGACCTGAAGCATCAGGTGTGTGAGGAGCGAATTTTCGTAAAAGATTTTACATGTCGCCTCAGACTAAAAGCGGAGGAGAACCTTCTGAGCAAACACATTTCTATCCACCCAGAGTGAAGGGTAGGGGCGTATAGTCATCATCTTGTCTCCCTGTCTGTTTGTCTGTCGCGTAGTGATCTGTCTGCGGATAAAAAGATAGATACTTTTTCATCGTCTGAAACTTCTGGTCTCTTGGTGAAAACGTTTTGCTTGGGCGACTCTTCAAGGTTGTCGATAATGACGTTAGAAGTCTGGGAAGCATAGCTCATTCCCACGAGGCTGCACCTCGCTCTACGTGCAAGACATGAAGATTCTACAGGGAGGAGCTCCTTCTCCCAAGTTAGTTTTAGGAAGACATTTGCCAAAAGGACGCCTCTTATGGAGCACATATGTTCTTTTAACGTTCTACTTTGGACCCCTGAAAATGGTTGTGTTGCAAACACGCGTCACAGACTTTAGTCCCCGATCACTGATGTTGCTATACGATGTTTGATTCTCGTTCAACTTTTTGTGACGTTGCTTACTTTAGTGATCTTCACTTACTCAAGAATGGGGCAGTGTCATGCATCTCTATAGCTTTCTGTTCGTTCGTTCCAAGCCACAGTTTTCTGTTATTATCTCTTTTTCGTCACATGATAATGTAATTGCATTTGGTAATATCATACACTTCTTCCGTTAGTAACGCAAGGTCGAAGATGACACCTATCTACGTGTCCGTATGTCCTTCTGGTTGCACGTTCTAAACTTTACCTTTGAACGTCTAACTTTGCTCATTCAAGTTTGCTTTTTATCAGCCTTGGTGATGTTACCCTTTCATCGATACTCAGCTCAGGTTTGAAGTCTGTGTCGATTTGCATCCGTCTGTTCCACCCTCCCGAATCTCTTGACTTTCTGAGTTTTACTATCAAGTGACGCTCTTAAACCATATGGTAACTTGGCCAAACTTGCTGACATTGCTCTGTTTAACCTAACTGCCGGAACACACGTCCAAGAATAGCTTAACTATAGCTCGCGTTGTAAGGTTATGGCGTCCTACGACGATATTCTTTCAAAGAATATGATTCATTTTTGATATAATTCATGTCATATCATGAATGAGATATTAACTGCGAGATATAAGTCTCATTTCAAGGTTATGGTCTCTGTGATCTTAATTATCAAATGAAATTAGATTGGATATCAGTGTTTGTAGAACGAGCCGTAATGAGCAGATTCTCTATGAGCTTTTATATTTTTGTTCCTTTCAGACAGCAGTCGTAAAAATACGCCAATGAGGTTCAGAACGCTAAAGCATCTTTGTTGACTTGAGAGCAAAATGAAGACTCCTAAGTAACAGCTTATATAGACCAAAGTGGCAGTTTGACACACTAAACTGGAGGGAAGTGGGTTAGAAGGGATGTAGTTAAGACCAGGGGTAACAGCGTTAGGGAATGTCGAGTGAGGTACAGAGTGGAGCAGTGTTACTGGAGTCTGTTGTCTGTATTAAAGAACACACACACACACACACACACCTCACTGACTAGATCCTAGAAGTACGTCCTTACGACATGACTGACCCACTTTAACAAGAGGGCCTTATACATTTTTAAAAGCAAATTCATGTCATCGTAAAGTAGAATGAACAGATATGCTGTGTGACGAGCAAGGATGCAAGTACGTGTAACTAGAATGTTATATGCTCTTATCCTCACTGATGGTACACAGAAACATTTGTATCAAAAACTCACGGAAATCTAAGTACTGAAAGTGAACAGATGAAGCATCAGGTGTGTGAGGAGCGAATCTTCGTAAAAGATTTTACATGTCACCTCAGACTAAAAGCGGAGGCGGACCTTCTGAGCAAACACATTTCTATCCACCCAGAGTGAAGGGTAGGGGGCGTATAGTCATCATCTTGTCTCCCTGTCTGTTTGTCGGTTGAGCAGTGATTCGTCTAGTGATAAAGATGAAGTATATATTTTTATCATGGTACCTAAGGAAAATTTTTCCTTCGTGATAATTGTCCGGGAGGGAGTATGGGATGGGTAAGGGGTGCCACAAGAGAAAAATATTTTAGGTAACGTAGTTAAACTAACCTCGGGCTGTTAACGGAGTCAACATATTCTGGGTACATTCAACAAGGGTCAACACGAGCGGGAAGCCCCACGAAGCCTCGCTTCATTTACCACACCATAGGTAAGGTAAACACTGTGATGCTTACAGCCATCTGTTAACGGTAAGGTGTGTGCATTGAGGCGATTCTCTGTCTATCTATCTATCTGTCTATCTATCTATCTATCTATCTATATGTCTATCTATCTATCTATCTATCTATCTGTCTATCTGTCTATCTATCTATCTATCTATCTATCTATCATATATATATATATATATATATATATATATATATATATATATATATATATATATATATATATGGATTTGTATGTAGCATTTATGGATCTGGAGAAGGCATATGATAGAGTTGATAGAGATGCTCTGTGGAAGGTATTAAGAATATATGGTGTGGGAGGCAAGTTGTTAGAAGCAGTGAAAAGTTTTTATCGAGGATGTAAGGCATGTGTACGTGTAGGAAGAGAGGAAAGTGATTGGTTCTCAGTGAATGTAGGTTTGCGGCAGGGGTGTGTGATGTCTCCATGGTTGTTTAATTTGTTTATGGATGGGGTTGTTAGGGAGGTAAATGCAAGAGTCCTGGAAAGAGGGGCAAGTATGAAGTCTGTTGGGGATGAGAGAGCTTGGGAAGTGAGTCAGTTGTTGTTCGCTGATGATACAGCGCTGGTGGCTGATTCATGTGAGAAACTGCAGAAGCTGGTGACTGAGTTTGGTAAAGTGTGTGGAAGAAGAAAGTTAAGAGTAAATGTGAATAAGAGCAAGGTTATTAGGTACAGTAGGGTTGAGGGTCAAGTCAATTGGGAGGTGAGTTTGAATGGAGAAAAACTGGAGGAAGTGAAGTGTTTTAGATATCTGGGAGTGGATCTGTCAGCGGATGGAACCATGGAAGCGGAAGTGGATCATAGGGTGGGGGAGGGGGCGAAAATTTTGGGAGCCTTGAAAAATGTGTGGAAGTCGAGAACATTATCTCGGAAAGCAAAAATGGGTATGTTTGAAGGAATAGTGGTTCCAACAATGTTGTATGGTTGCGAGGCGTGGGCTATGGATAGAGTTGTGCGCAGGAGGATGGATGTGCTGGAAATGAGATGTTTGAGGACAATGTGTGGTGTGAGGTGGTTTGATCGAGTAAGTAACGTAAGGGTAAGAGAGATGTGTGGAAATAAAAAGAGCGTGGTTGAGAGAGCAGAAGAGGGTGTTTTGAAATGGTTTTGGGCACATGGAGAGAATGAGTGAGGAAAGATTGACCAAGAGGATATATGTGTCGGAGGTGGAGGGAACGAGGAGAAGAGGGAGACCAAATTGGAGGTGGAAAGATGGAGTGAAAAAGATTTTGTGTGATCGGGGCCTGAACATGCAGGAGGGTGAAAGGAGGGCAAGGAATAGAGTGAATTGGAGCGATGTGGTATACAGGGGTTGACGTGCTGTCAGTGGATTGAATCAAGGCATGTGAAGCGTCTGGGGTAAACCATGGAAAGCTGTGTAGGTATGTATATTTGCGTGTGTGGACGTGTGTATGTACGTGTGTATGGGGGTTGGGCCATTTCTTTCGTCTGTTTCCTCGCGCTACCTCGCAAACGCGGGAGACAGCGACAAAGTATAAAAAAAAAAAAAAAAAAAAAAAATATATATATATATATATGTGTGTGTGTGTGTGTGTGTGTGTGTGTGTATGTGTGTGTGTGAGAGAGAGAGAGAGAGAGAGAGAGAGAGAGAGAGAGAGAGAGAGAGAGAGAGAGAGAGAGAGAGAGAGAGAGAGAGAGAGAGATGAGAGAGTTGCAAGCTCAGTTGCAAAGTCTATAGGATTTCCCACATAATTTATGATATAAGTCAAATATGTGCTCAGTGTAGAGGTTGTAGTAAGTGAGCATTAGTACGCATTTGGTCTTACCAAGTTTATACAGTTTAGTAATACCTTTATATATATAGTCATTTATATATGTACATAGTCTGAAATGAATTTGTATGGATAGAAGACGTGAAGTTCATCATGAAATAGAAAAAAAATGCTGTAGATCTTTCTGAAGAAGAAAGCATTAAAAAATCACATAATAAGTAATACCAAAATACATACATTCATTCCATGAACGATTGAAAAACCGCTAAGGAAAGTCATATGAAAGACGAAGATATGTAGAAATATAAGAAACTGATAGACGACGGTGAACTATGTAGGTGTAGATAGTTGAGAAAGTTTGGTCTCTGATGAGCAAAGCTAAGTACAGTTCTAGAGAGAATATTACGACTATAAACACAGATGAACTACAGGGCTGCTCTGATTATGAGGGCTATAATTGTGACGGTAAAGATCCATTGTACAGTTTAGTAGTGTGGAGGTTACCATAATGCAAAGTATACATGTAGTGTGTATCTTTCATAACTGGTTGACGTGTGTGGCGTCAAGCACATATATATATATATATATATATATATATATATATATATATATATATATATATATATATATATATATATATATATAAGATGTAAGTAAAAATAAATAGAAAGATAATTTGAGAGCTTGATAGATATATAGTATAGCACGGGAGAAACACTTAGGTCTCTATCTATCGAACGCTTTGGGCACTCGGAGATCAAAAAGAAATGATACTCTTGTAGGATTCACTTCCCATCAGTTTGTTTAACAGTCGTTTGACATAGAATTAGCTACCTTTGTCGACGATCCTCCTCTTGTTTCCTAACAAGGTAAGATCTCTTGCGTGTCGTCCATCCTTTGAAAGGAATTATTTTCTTTTCATATGTGGGATGAGGTAGCTCCCCGTGGTTGACTGAGCCTGGAAAGGATGCTTCAGTTGGCACAAAGGAAAAGTCATATCAAATGTAGGCCGACTCGAATGAATAACCTCACTGGGATGGAAAGAAAATGAAACTTGACATTTAATTTAAAGCCATATGTTAAAGACAAAAAGCGAATATTCTTTTTTTTTTCATTCTAAAATGGGATTTCTACAATTATTTTTTACCGCTACATATGGACATATTACAGATTTGCATATATATTGTTGTATTTAATGTAATGATGGAGTAGCCCGATTAATGTAGACTTATACAAAATTGAATACCATTTATCAATATTGAGTAGTGAAATGTTATTACGTTCATGAATAGCCCATCATTCTGCATACATGTATATTTAATGTCTTTTAAACTCACTGTACTTATTAATGCATTTAACATTCAGGATTATTTTTCTTACAAGCGAAATTTTCTCTTCCATTTTTTAGGCAAAACGCTGGATATTTTTCCAAACATAGTTATGGATGGGGTTGTAAGGGAGGTAAATGCAAGAGTCCTGGAAAGAGGGGCAAGTATGAAGTCTGTTGGGGATGAGAGAGCTTGGGAAGTGAGTCAGTTGTTGTTCGCTGATGATACAGCGCTGGTGGCTGATTCATGTGAGAAACTGCAGAAGCTGGTGACTGAGTTTGGTAAAGTGTGTGGAAGAAGAAAGTTGAGAGTAAATGTGAATAAGAGCAAGGTTATTAGGTACAGTAGGGGTGAGGGTCAAGTCAATTGGGAGGTGAGTTTGAATGGAGAAAAACTGGAGGAAGTGAAGTGTTTTAGATATCTGGGAGTGGATCTGTCAGCGGATGGAACCATGGAAGCGGAAGTGGATCATAGGGTGGGGGAGGGGGCGAAAATTTTGGGAGCCTTGAAAAATGTGTGGAAGTCGAGAACACTATCTCGGAAAGCAAAAATGGGTATGTTTGAGGGAATAGTGGTTCCAACAATGTTGTATGGTTGCGAGGCGTGGGCTATGGATAGAGATGTGCGCAGGAGGATGGATGTGCTGGAAATGAGATGTTTGAGGACAATGTGTGGTGTGAGGTGGTTTGATCGAGTAAGTAACGTAAGGGTAAGAGAGATGTGTGGAAATAAAAAGAGCGTGGTTGAGAGAGCAGAAGAGGGTGTTTTGAAATGGTTTGGGCACATGGAGAGAATGAGTGAGGAGAGATTGACCAAGAGGATATATGTGTCGGAGGTGGAGGGAACGAGGAGAAGAGGGAGACCAAATTGGAGGTGGAAAGATGGAGTGAAAAAGATTTTGTGTGATCGGGGCCTGAACGTGCAGGAGGGTGAAAGGAGGGCAAGAAATAGAGTGAATTGGAGTCATGTGGTATACAGGGGTTGACGTGCTGTCAGTGGATTGAAGCAAGGCATGTGAAGCGTCTGGGGTAAACCATGGAAAGCTGTGTAGGTATGTATATTTGCGTGTGTGGACGTGTGTATGTACATGTGTATGGGGGGGGGGGGGGGTTGGGCCATTTCTTTCGTCTGTTTCCTTGCGCTACCTCGCAAACGCGGGAGACAGCGACAAAGTATAAAAAAAAAAAAAAAAAAAAAAAAGTTCCGCTAGCCATAATGTTGATAACTACGGTGATATATATATATATATATATATATATATATATATATATATATATATATATATATATATATATATATATATATATATATATATATATATATATATATATGATTTTTTTCTCTTATCCTTGATGGCCGTTTCTCATGTCAGCGAGGTAGCGTTAAGAACAGAGGACTACTCCTTAGAGAAAATATCCTCACTTGGCCCCCTTAAAAACTTAAAAACGAGAGGGGAGGATTTCCAGCCCCCGGCTCCTTCCCCTTTTATTTACATTCTACGATACTCAGGGAATACGTGGAACCTTATGATAATGATGTCTCAGTACATGATTCTTCTATAAAAATATCCATAGTTATGTCTATATGTGATCTCATAGGCCTGGTAGAAGAATGTAGCCATGTAAGACGTACCTTTAGACAGTTATATCATCCCAATTAGTTTGAGAACAAAGCTTACTGGAAAGCTAGAAAGACATTTTATGCTTCTTGTAACAAAAATGTGACAAATAAGGATGTCTAAATGTTTAGTGTTGCCCTATTTTCCCAACTTGGCTAATCTAAGACATGTTCTAAGAATCACTGCTTGTAATGTTGCTTTCCAGTACAGTTGGGAGAGTTTACGCTGTCAAATGCAAGGCATGCAAAGCTGTATATATAGGCCAGACAGGAAAAACTGTAACGGAGATGTGCTATTGGCACCGTCATGCAATACGCATGCATGACCACGAAAATGTGATCTCAAAACATTATCATGAAAATGATCACCCCATAGATCTTGAAAATGCCGTTTTTCTCTACCCCTCTGCTGATTATGCCACACGCAACGTCAATGAATTCGTCTTAATTGCTAATACTAAGAACTCTAATTTGTCCCAAGGCAATTTTAAAGCCCATCCTAGCATCAACCAATTGACAAACCACGGAAACAAAAAAAAAGTTGTTCAAGACACACCCATCTACCCAGGTCACCACCCGCCACGTGAACCCCCCCTTAATCACTCTCCCTTACAACGATTACTGCCAGACAAAGCAAACAGTGCTTGGTCTGTACAGATTAGTGTTGGACGGCGGGAATCAAGTGCCATGTTGGGATTTAGATAACTTTGTGAAGTACTGGTACCTGATGAGATGTTTGTCTCCGCAAAACATGTCGTGCCACATGTATAGAAAAATTACATGTTAAATAAAATTGTATGAACTACTGAAGTGCGATTTCACCTTCATGTTATCATCACGGACCAGTGTGATCATCATATCTACATATATATATGATTCAGAAGATATGCAGGGCATCAAAATGAATATAAAACACGAAGATCGAAACGTAATTTGTCCCTCACATGTTTTATGGATCCAGAAGTGAGTAAAAGCTTAGCTAAGCTTAATGAATTGCAGGGGAAGAACCTCAGGCGATTATGTAGGAAGAGATGCAGGAAATGGTTAAGAGATGATGGAAAGTCATGTAAGTTGAAGGTGATTGTTCCCTCGTAGATCATCTCTGCAGAACTGCCATCAGGTCGCAATTCCACAGGCTAAGTCAGTTGACTGTATTTTGATCTGCTCTGCTTTTTTTTGCATTGCTTCTTCTGTGGTTTGTGTATATTGCTTGGCTTACTTTGTTTTACTCACAGTATGTTTGCATCACGCTCGTGCTGTATGTGTATGATGGTGGCTTTATTTTTCATGGCCTTTGCCTTCTTCAGCACATCTTATAATTCAGTCGAGGTCACCTGGCTGTGTTCAAGCACAGTGTGGGTCATGCTGGGCGCTAAGACTGTTATCTGTAGGGGCGGTCCTTGTTGCCTCCATGTTTGGGTTATCTGCGTCATCCAGTTTTTCCTCATGTTTCCATCGCAAGTTTATATAGCCTGCTGTTCAGTGTTGTCATCTTTGATCTGGTTATGTGTTTCTTCAGGCGTTTCACTGTGCAGGAGGCATTGGTTGGTGGTAGACCCTAGAGCTAAGGTTTGGATTGCTGGTACAACGTTGGTGAATGCTGGGGAGTGTATCTGAGTCCGTGACTCACTAATGCCTTATATACATGTGATCACTTTTCTTTGAGTTTTCTAAATCTGTTTACCTCACTGATGGTTAGTTTTGTTATTTTCCTTTTTTCTTTTGCATCAGTTGTTCGTCCGGTTTTTCTAGATTTTTTATGCTTAGAATTTAGCCTTCACTTGCATGATTCATATATATATCAGTAACAATATAGGACTCTGGAAATGACTTTAGATACTAAGATGATTTGGAACGTCCGTTGATTTGTCTGCATTTTCGCTGAGTTCCTATTTTATTTATTGTTTTCATTTGCTTTTTTGTTCAGTGTTTTTGCTATGGAAACTACTTCTTGGACACAAGGGGCCTCGTGATATGATTAATCTGTGTTGGTTATGATGAAGTATGGGTACTGTCCAAAGCGCAGATGGGAAAGGTAAAACCGTGCATGTCTGGGGAGTGTGGTTTTAGATGGGTGTATATCTGGTGAGGTGATGCCTCAGACCGGGTTGGCTGGGCGGCTGTTTCGTGCTTGTCGAGTGATTTCATCGTGTATGTCTTATGTCTGTGGCATATTTGTTTAGGGTGGGAGATCTGTAAGTAGAGGTTTCTGAAATGTGGAACAGGAATTAGGTTTATTTAATTTTACCTTGGAGTTCGTGGTTGATTATATGTAGTGGTTTGAATGTTATGGGTAGCTGCTGTTGTATAGAACTGAGTGCCGAGCACAGTGAGGTGAGATTGTATTGTAAGTATTTGTGTTTCGTTGTGTAGCGAGTGAATGTCTGTGGTTGCATGGCGGATCTGAGATGTCCATGACTGGAACATATATTTACTCGTGCCGTCTCAGCTGCCATAGAAAAAAGATAACAGATTCATATGTAGATATGTATACATATATCAATCCATTATTAACTCCCATATACTTATATGCATATGTATATGTGTGTAAGCATGTATATATACAGACACACACGTACATTCAGATATATAGAGAGAATATTACAATCATATTACATCATCTAGATTGAAGTGTTGGACATCCACTAAGACACACGTAGCAAGTAAACAGAAACAAACCTTTACACGATGGTATACAAAACAAAGATATACCCATTCTTCCTCATACGTCCAAGATAAACACAAATACATAATAATCTCAGTTCGGAAATCGCCCATCAAGTTTTGCTTCATACAATTACGATAATTCATAAAACATCTATCATGTTAAGTAATGTTGGCGGTACCGATTTGATTAATCGGCTTAGAGTGAATTAGCTTTCGAGACCAAGCTATTAGCTTCGCACTGTGTAGTTACGTTTTAATGGGAGGGGTTTAAGTAACATCATTATAGTGGCTCATCAGCCCGCGCCTCGCCATCCTGACATTGGCATTGCCTGTCTTAGCTAACAACAGTCTATAAGAGACGGTCGTTATCTCCAGTGTAAGTGACATATTACCGCCCACAGCAGGTGATTCCTCATGGTTTCGTATACAGTGAAGGCAGCATGTTTGCGTGAGATAAATTTCATAGGTTTCCCTGTACCACGATCAGGAGAGGTCAGGCCAGCTTGCTGCATCGTAGCTCGCATGCGATTGGAGAACTTCACGAAGGTATTCTTCCAGGTATGAGTCCCATACATCGGTCAGCTCTCTTGAGTATCTCTGCTGTGTGTCAGGGACGTGTTCCTCATACAGGATAAGTTTGATATTATCGTGGTAAAGGATCGCGATGAAAACCGCTTTAACCTTCCTTCCGCTGGATTTCAGCCAATTTCTTAAATTTTCTTTATGCTACATCAAAGGCGACTTTTCTCCTCCCTCCCTGGATGGCTTGGTTGAAGCCTTCCTTAAAGTCTTTCTCTCCCACAGCGGTCAAAGAATCCCGGCGAAATTCTCCGAGATTCTTTGAAATATGTGCGCGAGATGTTTACTCCACCAGCTTACTCTCAAAAAAAAAAAGAATAAAGTTTTCTCGTAGTTTTATAGAGTTGGTTCCCGGGATGCCCTTTCTGAGCCCTAGGGCGATCAGTGCTTCCACCTTATTTGTTTTTCTTCCCGGCCAATAATCTTAGGCCATATGGCACTCACGATGGGAGTGAGGCTGTGTGTTTTGCTGAATTATGGCTTAGGAGTGTGTTCAGGGTATTGTAGAAATCCATATCTCATACATGTTGCGTGGCCAGTGATAGTAGTTTGGACGGGAATGATATGACCAACGAGTCATCAAAGTTCACTGCACACACACACACACACACACACACACACACACATATATATATATATATATATATATATATATATATATATATATATATATATATATATATGTGTGTGTGTGTGTGTGTGTGTGTGTATGTGTGTGTGTATATATATATATATATATATATATATATATATATATATATATATACATATATGTATATATGTACAGAGCATCAGATTGGGGAAGAGCAGTGTGGTTTCAGAAGTGGTAGAGGATGTGTGGATCAGGTGTTTGCTTTGAAGAATGTATGTGAGAAATACTTAGAAAAGCAAATGGATTTGTATGTAGCATTTATGGATCTGGAGAAGGCATATGATAGAGTTGATAGAGATGCTCTGTGGAAGGTACTAAGAATATATGGTGTGGGAGGCAAGTTGTTAGAAGCAGTGAAAAGTTTTTATCGAGGATGTAAGGCATGTGTACGTGTAGGGAGAGAGGAAAGTGATTGGTTCTCAGTGAATGTAGGTTTGCGGCAGGGGTGTGTGATGTCTCCATGGTTGTTTAATTTGTTTATGGATGGGGTTGTTAGGGAGGTGAATGCAAGAGTTTTGGAAAGAGGGGCAAGTATGCAGTCTGTTGGGGATGAGAGGGCTTGGGAAGTGAGTCAGTTGTTGTTCGCTGATGATACAGCGCTGGTGGCTGATTCATGTGAGAAACTGCAGAAGCTGGTGACTGAGTTTGGTAAAGTAAGTGAAAGAAGAAAGTTAAGAGTAAATGTGAAGAAGAGCAAGGTTATTAGGTACAGTAGGGTTGAGGGTCAAGTCAATTGGGAGGTAAGTTTGAATGGAGAAAAACTGGAGGAAGTAAAGTGTTTGAGATATCTGGGAGTGGATCTGGCAGCGGATGGAACCATGGATGCGGAAGTGAATCATAGGGTGGGGGAGGGGGCGAAAATCCTAGGAGCCTTGAAGAATGTGTGGAAGTCGAGAACATTATCTCGGAAAGCAAAAATGGGTATGTTTGAAGGAATAGTGGTTCCAACAATGTTGTATGGTTGCGAGGCGTGGGCTATGGATAGAGTTGTGCACAGGAGGGTGGATGTGCTGGAAATGAGATGTTTGAGGACAATATGTGGTATGAGGTGGTTTGATCAAGTAAGTAATGTAAGGGTAAGAGAGATGTGTGGTAATAAAAAGAGCGTGGTCGAGAGAGCAGAAGTGGGTGTTTTGAAATGGTTTGGGCACACGGAGAGAATGAGTGAGGAAAGATTGACCAAGAGGATATATGTGTCGGAGGTGGAGGGAACGAGGAGAAGTAGGAGACCAAATTGGAGGTGGAAAGATGGAGTGAAAAAGATTTTGAGTGATCGTGGCCTGAACATGCAGGAGGGTGAAAGGAGGGCAAGGAATAGAGTGAATTGGATCGATGTGGTCGTGGCCCGTGGCCTGAACATGCAGGAGGGTGAAAGGAGGGCAAGGAATAGAGTGAATTGGATCGATGTGGTATACCGGGGTTGACGTGCTGTCAGTGGATTGAATCAGGGCATGTGAAGCGTCTGGGGTAAACCATGGAAAGTTGTGTGGGGCCTGGATGTGGAGAGGGAGCTGTGTTTCGGGCATTATTACATGACAGCTAGAGACTGAGTGTGAACAAATGGGGCCTTTGTTGTCTTTTCCTAGCGCTGCCTCGTACACATGAGGGGGGGGGATGTTATTCCATGTGTGGCGAGGTGGCGATGGGCACATGGCGAGGTGGCGATGGGAATGAATAAAGGCAGACAGTATGAATTATGTACATGTGTATATATGTATATGTCTGTGTGTGTATATATATGTGTACATTGAGATGTATAGGTATGTATATTTGCGTGTGTGGACGTGTATGTATATACATGTGTATGGGGGTGGGTTGGGCCATCTCTTTCGTCTGTTTCCTTGCGCTATCTCGCGAACGCGGGAGACAGCGACAAAGCAAGATCATAATATATATATATATATATATATATATATATATATATATATATATATGTGTGTGTGTGTGTATATATATATATATATATATATATATATATATATATATATCTCGGGACTCCACCTGTTTTAGGTTAACCCGTGAGTAAAAAGTCACCTTTGGAGAAGTTGTACCATAGTCATTTTACGATGAAGAGCACAGTCTCGTCAAAGAACCTTTGACTTCGAAGGAGTCCATCCTGTTCTTACAACCGAGTGTATCGCAGCCTTGGAGGTGCACCAACTCCTGGAATAGGGGTCCCCTTTAACAGTAGGACCCTTTCTGAAAGGCTTTTTGAAGGTGAGCTTGTGTGTGTGTGTGTGTGTGTGTATGTCCATATACGATACACACATGACAGTCACTCTCCACGTCAAGAACATCAACACAAAAGCAACACTTAAACATTGCAATCAGAAAACTAAGTGGCAACAGATTGGGACAAAAAATCAAATCATTTACTCTCATATGCAAAAATTAATCCGCTCCGCTTTAAACTATAACAGACCTGCAAACCAACAAAATAATGCATTCATATCAATCACTGACCGTCTAGCTCCCACGAACACTCATCACCTTCACAGTGAAGCAAAGATCCTCCCTGCACAGTCCCACCTTAACGTCCTTGGCATTCATTTCTATGCAACAGACTCGTAGACTTCCCCCACCTGAATCTCTTCATAAGTATCCACCAATCTTCAAGTAGAATAAAAGTTTAGCCCGCCACACACTTCAGCAACCTCTGCTACCAGAACCACTATTTCCCCCACCCCCACAACAACAACAACAACAACAACAAACAGAACACTGCTACAACACATAAACTCTGAAATAACCCGACAGGCACTAAACAACAGCCCTCCAAACTCAGGCTTAAACTCCAGCCCACCAGACATACACAATCATCAGAAACCGCATCTACCAGACAAGCACAAGTCACACTCTTCTCTCTTACGCTTTGGACATCACCCATCTCTACAACACCACAAACACCGCCTCAGCATATCCCAAGAACCCTCATGCACGAGACGCAACCACCACGGAGAAGGCACCGATTACTCACTATTCACCTTACCTGCACTGGATTCACATAGGCACATCCACAACACCTCATGATCTGGCCAGTTTCCTTATTGCTACAGGAGTCTCTTATGGATAGAAGGGACTTATGGGGCAGGAAGGTAAGGTAAGGTATATATATAAATATATATATATATATATATATATATATATATATATATATATATATATATATATATATATATATATATATATATATATATATATGTATGGTTGTATGCGATCGTGCAAGTACAGTTTACTAGCTGAAAGACCATGTTGCCCCCTGCTGAGAGCAGAGCTGAAAAACTGGGCCTCTGGAAGCAGTTAATGGTTAGCAAGCTAGGCAAAAGTTCTGGCTTCTCTATTACTGGATTTACCCGGCTGGGACATTTTTTGGCCGGCTGCTGGGAGGGAGGAAGGTTGGGGATTGGGGGTAGGGGAACGACCAAGGGAGAGGAGGTGGGAGGGCAGAGGAGCGGGAAAGAGAGGGTTGGTGATAGGAGTGGAAAGAGAGAGAGAGAGAGAGAGAGAGAGAGAGAGAGAGAGAGAGAGAGAGAGAGAGAGAGAGAGAGGACATGGGAGAGGACAGGGGAGTTGATTGTGAAAGGCTCACGGTGGAAATGCTTTACAAATCCAATTTCGACTTTATCTTGGGAGCGTCACTAGACCTCTGGACGTGTTGAAATACACCAATGTTTCTCCCAGCAGTTCTTCTCTGGGAAGCGGAGAGAAAAGTACTTACCTCAATATCGTAGGATATAATCTATTTGGTCTTTATATATTGGCCTTAGGTTATAAAATTCTTTCTTTAGTTATGATTGTTATATTGATATTAAATCACAGAATGAGTGGTTCCCCCTATGTGACTGATGTAATTTTTAATTTGTATTTTCAGCTGTTTTACGATCACTAGTAACAAAAAAAAAAAAAGAGAGAGAGGAAAAGAAAATCGCCTAAGCGAACAGAAATTGTGGTATTGCATTGTAGCGGTGCGCTGTGTGCCGCCATTGTTCAGTAGAGGTATTGCATCAATGGACCAACGAGAGGAAACTATTCTAGCCATTCTATTTGCTGGATTCTTGTTAGGTACGTCTAGCCCGCACCGTAGCTATTCATAATATGTGTTTATATTATACAGGTGGACTTGGGTGTACCAGGGTTACAGTTGTGCCCCAGGGAACTTGCATGTGGCCTGTCTGTGCGAGGCTCAAGCCCGCAGACCACCCTCCACGGCCAGCACAGGCCAGACAGAGGTGGCGAACCTAAGTATAAAAGATACAGGGAATCGTACGGCAGCCATTACGGCTAATTGGAATGTGAGGGAGGGATACTAAGTAATGAACCTAAGCGTAGGTCAAAAAAAAAGAATGTGAAATCTTTATGAAGGGTAATTTATGTACGGGGAACCCAAAGGTGAGGGGAATTTTTGGCTAGAATGAAGTCTGTGAGGCCAGGCTCGCTGGAGGGAGGATATCGGTGGTAAAGCGAGAGATGTGGGGTCTCGCTCATGTGTTCGCGGACAGTATGCGTCTAAGGTGAGGATGGATGCGTAAGGCTCGCTGATTGGATCAACTTTCTTTGCGAAGTGAGTGACTGAAGGAGCTGTTGTTCACTACAGCACTCCGGACGGAAGCTCTGAGTGAGCTGAGTCATGTGCACTCAGTCAGATGCGTATAAATAAAGAGCAGATTTAAAGGTAAAAGATTCATTTTTAGATAAATGAAACAGATACATGATAGTAAAGTTTGCTTATTCTATTCAGTACCTTACAAAACTGAGTTTTGAACGCAGTCCTCTTGAGTGTTTGTGCTTGAAAGGAAACTCTCTGGAATATTTCTTCCAATTCTGAACACAGCTATGCTCTATGTCTCTCCTTTAAATGAACGACTCCTAAAATTTCTCATAATTTGAATACACCCATTTCCTCTCTTTCTTTTATATACAATCTACTCTTAATGTTATGGACTTGCTCATGATAAGATTGCTGTGTTTTCATCGACCATGAATCACTATGCATCTTTAAGTTTCTGCTCGTGTCATTGCTTTAGCCTTTAAAGGATATTGACCACTACCATGGTGGAGGGGTTAGCGTTTCTGACCGTATCGCATTCACGGGCCGCCCAGAGTCGAGAGCAAAGGTTCGAATCCTGGTTGAGGCAATCGGTTCACGGTCATCCCAGCTGTTCATTCACCCGTACGGGTTGGTCGATGAAATGGGTACCTGCCTCAGTCTATATATATATATATATATATATATATATATATATATATATATATATATATATGTATGTATGTATGTGTAGGGTTAAAGGGATGGCCTTGATTAAGGCCTCGGTTGGCCTTGTCGTCTCAGCTAACATTAAAGAAAATGGAAGTCAGTTTTTACGTCCGGGTGTTACCATTTTTCTTTGATATTCTCTCCGCTATCGCGCTGTTATCATCCTCATGTAAGTCGTTTTTTTTTTTTTCCTCGGGATAAATACGACAAACATTTGAGTCAGGATAAGCTGGAATAGGCTAAGCTGGGTCAGGCGAAGCGAGCCAGGAGAACCTGGATAAAATGTATTGAGCGGAGGAACTTTGTTATAATAAGCTGGGCTGGGATAATCTGGGTTAGATTAAGCTCGTTTTAAGATGAGGTGAGCCAAGACCAACTGAATCAGAAGTTGGGCCAGGATAAGTTGAGCCAGAAAGACCTGGGTCAGGATGACCCTAATCAAATCAAAGTCAGAATAAGTTCTATTAAATTAGCCAATGAAAAGATGGATTAGGATAGATCAAACAGGACATTTGGATCAGATCAAGCTGGTTTAGCATGCGGTTGGGGCAGGACACGCTGAATAAGGAGAAGTTTAAGTCAGGACAAGTTGAATTTGGTTAAGTTTAGTCAGGACAACGCGGTGGATGATAATGAATTGGATCCATACAAGAAGGATTAGCAGAAGCTTGTTCAAGGCACCTTAAGTTAGGATAAGTTATGCCAGGCCTGTCTGTAAGATAGGTTGAAATAACATCGAGTAACAAAAGCTTATTTAGGGCTCTCTGTGCCAAGATAATAACCTTAGGGTTACCTATGCCAAGATAGTAATCTTAGGGCTACTTATGCCAAGATAGTAACCTTAGGGCCTTAGGACTACCTATGCCAAGATAATAACTTTAGGGCTACTTATGCCAAGATAGTAACCTTAGGGCCTTAGGACTACCTATGCCAAGATAGTAACATTAGCTACCTATGCCAAGATAGTAACCTTAGGGCCTTAGGACTACCTATGCCAAGATAGCAACATTAGCTACCTATGCCAAGATAGTAACCTTAGGGCTACTTATGCCAAGATAGTAACCTTAGGGCTACCATTGCCGAGGTAGTAACCTTAGGGCTACCTTTGCCAGGATAGCTTTAGATCATCTTGACCTGGTATTTCCATCTTTATTACTAACCCAGCAGACGTATATCCTACTATATCCTAACCCATTTTTGTAGGAAATAATGGATAGTTCAAGAGGAGAACATGTTTGTGTTCCCTATGACGTTTAATATGCGAGCTTCATTTTTCTCCTGGTTGGCGCCGTGCAGCGTGTGGGATAGAGGAAAATATATGGTTTGGAATTTGTAAAGAACCAAACCAAAGTTTCAGAAATCTTTTTCCGACGTAAAATTGCTATTTTAGAAGTAAAGTTGTTTTCAGTATTTTCACTATGTATTAATCTTCTTTAAGAGAGAAAGCAAAGTGCCTAAAAATCACCTAAGTTGTTCTTGTTGTCTACATTTTTGGGTTTTAAGTATGGCTGACACTGACAGATTATTTTTCCTACGAATAAGATTGTATTTTTGATTATGGATTTTACTATACAAAGTCATCTTTTGTGACGTGGTAAACTAGAATTGCTTAGCACTTAGTCCGTATGTGTGTTTGTGTATGTGAGTGTAAGTATGTGTCTATGTTTGCGTTTGTGCATGTATTACGTATTGCATGTATGTGTGTGTAATCATGTATGTGTGTATGAGTATGATTTTATGTGTGTATCTGTGTATGATTAGGGACGTCTCCTAAGCTACTAACATCTGCGGCGCGATAAGTTCATCATAACCCGCATCTTGCAGTTGATTCTTATATCGGAAGGAAAAGAAAAGATGTGTTAGTGTGGCTGCAGTTGTGATAGCCCTACGACCAGACGACGTTCTTAGCCACGTCTTAACATATGTCGTGCCACAGAACGACGTAAGCTTCAGAATACTGTAATCTTCAGGGAAACAAAAGAGTTAATTTTATGAATTCCTAAACCATTCTTGCTTAAAGATAATCAACACGGTGACCTATGTAGCATCACTCGTACTGCATATCTGTGTTTTATATGACTCATGACATGAGTCACTCGGTGTGTGAATAAGCTCTGGTCATTGTTGCTGATCTGGATTGTGGGCTTAGGACTAGGAACAAAATATTCTTAACGTACAGTACGATCACTGGTGAAGAATACGGTGTGCTAAGTTCTTAGCTCACACTAATGGGATATTATGGAAAGACGGCACTGTGTCTGGGCTTTGGTGGGGTTGAGTACCTTCGGGGTCTGACACCTACCAACCTCCAACCCTATCCAGCTCCTTCACGAATTCTGGGGTTGTTTTACGCATGAATAGCGTGGATTACTAGACAGTTGTTCCGTGGGTTATCCAGAGATTGTACAACATGGGGACCTACATTTTTATCAAGTGATTATTCTGTGGTTATTCTCCTTGTTATCCTGTATGTAAGAAGGTTCCATATACCGTCTGACCACACTCGCAAGAAGCGAGTTTTAACGTTGCTCCTGTAATCTCAATGCTTAGGGACAAAGAAGATGGTATATGTCAGGTATATGGTGAGATCAGTTTAGACTTCAAAAAAAATATTGATGAAATAGGGGGATTAGATAATAGAGTGAAGCTCTGGGATGGAAAAACAGGTTATGTTACGGAAAAATCTATCGAAATAGAGCCAAGGGAATCCTTAGTTTCCAGTAGGTTAGACAATCTTGAAACTCGAGACGAAGTTAGAAGGTAGCTCTACCTTCCAACCTCCTGAAAAGACTTGTTGGGTTTCAGAATCTCAGGCCAGGGAGACTCAGACACAAACTAGGTTTAGCCTACGATAAGATGAACTACAGGATGATCTTAGTATCATTCTGGTTGGGTACTTCCTCGTCAGGGATCAGGACCAGGAGTTTTGTGTTAAGGGAAAAAGGGAGAAAAAGAAAAATGTTTCTCTGGTTGTAAACTGGAGAATATCATAGAAAAGTTTGACTACATAGCCTCAGACACTCTCTAGGAGACGACGTTTGTTATCAAAGTTGGTACTAACAATGTAGCTGTAACAGGCGGAAAGAAATTTTAGGAAAATATAGAACCTTTCATACTTGGAGTTTAAAGAGAACCGAAGAAGACTTAGTTGTTATGGATTTGCCCCTTAGGCTTGACGTCAACTCCTGCACCCTCAGGAGAATGCTGTGGATTAATAGTTGAGGCTCTCTGTAGGGAGGAGGAGAGAGTCTTTTACAAAGGTTTAAGGGACCATTTTACTCATGATACAAGCCTGCATGCCAGGGACGGTCTCCATTTGAATGGAATAGGGAAACCCCACCTTTGGCAGAGTGACGGACGAGAATATTAGACTCTCTTTTTTCAGAAGACAGGAATACGAAAAGAGGGATTCAAGTTAAGAGGCATGCCTGGCGTGTAGAGACGGGGGGTAGATGGTTACCTGGAGTGTAAAGAACACTTACAGGAGGTTTGGAAAGAGGAGAATAGAACAGGGTAGGTGATGGTAAGTTCCCAGGTAGAGGCCATATCTGAGGTAGCCTGGGAGAGGAAGGGGAGTAGGGGGAGATAAGGGGATATGGTGAGATCTGTCACTTGCCGCCTGCTGGGATCGAAGCAGGTAGGAGTAAAGGCAAACTAGAGCAGGTATAGACAGAGTCCCAAGTGGGGCTGGGAGAGAGGCAGGTGGGGATCGGTGAGGGACAGGTCAATTTTAGGACCGCTGGACTTCCCTTTGCCAATGCTGCACACACACACACACACACACACACACACACACACACACACACGCACACACACACGCACACTCACACAAATTTACTTACTAAACGCACATATCAGAAAGTGATTTCAAAGGTGCTCACAGATCTCAGAAGAAAATCGCTTTATTTACCACAGATGCTCGAACCATCATGGCCACTAGTGCACATACACACACTTACCTGTAACGAAAAGTCTCACTCACATATTAAGATATATTATGTTAAGGCATCAAACATTTTTGGAATTAGGAACAATTGCTTTGGAAGAAAATGACGATATGAGTGGCTTTTCGGAATCTTGGTTGAATATTGAATATAAGAATATCCCTGAATACATTCCGTTAAGCAGTGACAGGAAAAATCAAGAAAGGCAGTTGGCTTGCTCTTCGTTGTTTCTAGTCTTAATCCTGTGATAAAAACTGTTTTAGTTTTTGATATAATCAATTCCATTTTTGCTGAAGGTAAAGTCGGATGTTACGGGCCACCAACACTAACAACAGAGGAAGACGAAAGACTTTCGTATCAGTTAACGGAAATCTGAAATGAGTAAGATTCGATCATAATAGGAGACTTCAACATACCGGTATATGAGTGGGGAGAATCCCTTACCAGTAGCACGGTATGTAGACTCTACCTAAAATTTGCTCGAAAGTGCGCAACACAATTAGTTGAGAAACCTACTCGTGATAAGAATATATCAGGTTTAGTTCTACCTGCAAATGAGGATCTTTTTCATAATATTGAAGTGGATGAAAAGTTTGGTACGGGTGATCATCGACAAATACCTGATCCAAGACGTGCAAAACCTGGAATGATACCGTCTGCATTAGGAAACGATATGGACGTAGTTTGCAAAAGATCCAGTAATACTTTCAAAGTAGTGGAGGGAACATTTGTGCCAGTGCGCATAACACAGTCTTTTTTCAAAATGAAGCTGAAATGGTGGAGCGGTGACATAAAGAAGTGCTTACTGTCAGGAAATTAGCACATAAGAAACTCAAAGAGTCAAAGTAGATTAAGTAAATCTTCTTTCTTAGAGAAACTGAGACTTGCACGTCAAAGCAAACGTCAGTGTGAGGCGAATATTGCTGAAAATAGGAAGGCAAACCCCAGATAGTCATTACCCATTCTTTTGGACCGGTAATGATAAAAAATGGTGACTTCATTCAAGACTCCGGAACCACAGCAAAGATTTTAAAAGATATTTTTACATCTGTATGTACAATTGAGGATACAACTCTAAGTCTCGAATCCAGCTCCATGGCTGAGAAAGGAGAACGTTTTGCAACATATTTACATGAAAGATGAAGATATAGTCAGTGTTGATGGTAATGAGAGTAAATAAAAGAGCAGGCCTGGGTAAATTTTATCCGGGGACACTGGAGAGGCGAAAAATGTGGTGTTAAGCCCTTCTCACTAAATCGCTCGGTACGGCAAAGGTTCCAGAGATATGAAAATTTGTCAAAGTTGCACCGATAATCTAAAAAAGTTGAAACTCACTGCCAGGCAATTATCGTCCAATTAGGTTAACATACGTAGCCGGCAAATTGATGGAAACCATTATTAGAGGAACACCACCTTATCAACGATTCTCTGGATGATTTTGGACGGAATCTCACACGTTTGACAAATCTGCTTGATTTCTTATAGGAAATGATCGGTATCCAGGATGAAAGTAAAGCAGCCGATGTCATCTATTCAGATTTTCCAAAAGCATTCGATAAAGTTCCATATAAAGATTACAATACATGATATAGATAGAGTTGCACTTCGATTGCTAGGAAATCGGCTGACTGACCGTGAAGGTGAGTAGTGACTTATGGTCAACCTCCTGTATGGTTAGACGTAACAAGTGGTGTGCCGCAGGGATCATCAGTCTTGAGACTGGTTCTCTTTCTCATGTATATTAATGGTATTGATAATGGGCTCTGTTGTATGATATCCATATTTGCGAACGATACTAGGTTGGGTAATAGATTTGATACCGAAAATGAACGTATGCAGCTCCCAAACTGACTGACACACTAATGGACTGGGTTAACAATGGGTGGCAAATGAATTTTGATATTGGTAAGTGCAAAGATTTTGTATGCCGATGGTAAAAATGAAGGGGTAAGCTATATTACGAATTTCACTGAGCTGCAAAAGGTAAAAAAGGCGAGTGAAATTCTTGGATTCACAGGTAGGAATTTCCAGTTTAAGTCTTAGGAATTAGTCTCATACTTTACGACTCACTGGTGAGTCCCCATCTGGAATATAGTCAAATTTTGGTCACCCTACTTGAGGAGGACAGAGAGAAAGATCTTATAGGCAAGCTATCAACATGATTTCCGGCCTGAGAGACAAATTCTGTGAGGGTTGAATTAAAGAACTAATTCATTTAGCTTAGACGAGAAGGTAAAGATTTGAACCAATCAAAGGTTTCAATGATCTCGATCTCACGGGCTACTTAAGGATAGATTCGTCTGATATCACTCGTAGTAACTGATATAAACTCGCCAGCAAACATTTTTCCTCAGATGAAGCGAAGTACTTCTTCTACAAGGGAATTGTTAACATGTGGAACGCTTTACCAATTAGAGTTGGAAGCAATACCATAGATAGAATATTGCTTTAGATCCGCGACCAACATTATTTGAACCGACTTCTCCTTACGAAAATTTTAGAGGTCTTCCTCTGTGAAAAATCTGTCAGTCTTTCTACACCGACCACATTAATCAATGACTTTCTGATATCTTCAGCTATCATAAACAGCCCTTGCTAGGACACAGTGTTCTTTTGTTGCTTGAATTCTGCTGTATTCAGTTATGTCCTTGACACACACACGCCAAACTTGGCACAGTGTTGCCACATATCACTTCTTATCTTCCAGTGTGTTTCATATCCACACTTTACCTTTAGTAATGATGCAGTGTTTGCTTGTAAAGTATATAAAGACACAGACATTCTCGAGTAAATTAACGCCTGTAAAACTATCTTGTCTAAAATGAGCTGTACCAGGTAAGCGCACGGGTGAGGGGCTGGTGGGTCATGGGATGGTATGCTACGCGGTTGTGTGGTTGAGGCAGATGAGTTAATGTGATGGAGTAGGCCAGACAGGTACGAGGCTGGGGTCGGTGGGTCATGAGATGGAGTGTGCTGAGATGGCATGCATTTGGGGCAAGTAAGTAATGAAATAGAGTGGGCTAGACAACTACAAGGATAGGGGTCAGTAGGTCACGGATGGAGTGTGCTAAGTAGGTGAGGATTTGGGCCAGTGGGTTATGAGATGGAGTGATCCACGGATAGGGGGGAGTCGGAGGGTCAGAAGATGGAATGGAGTAGACCTATTCCCTGGGCTAGAGTGTTGGTGGTGCTGGTAATGGTGATGGAATGTGGATTGTTTGAGATGGAGGGTGTGTTGTTGTTAGTGATAATAGAGTGTTGGTGTAGGATGGTGTTGCTAATGATGATGACGGAGGCCCGACTGTTCTGGCGAATAGTTAAATAGTAGTGATGAGGTAGTGGCTTCTGTTGGTGATGGTGCTTTCGCACTAGTGATGGAGTGATGATGAGGCTAGTGTGGTGGTTGTGATGAAGATGAGAAAATGACAGTCGTCGCAGTGAAGGATGTAGAGTGGTAGTAGACGCAAGAAACAGTGATATTGGTGATAATGCTGGAACGAGGCTACCGATGGTGATGAACCGTCACTGTGGCCATAAGGTGGTAGTGGTAATGGTGGGAGTGGAGGAGCGGGGCGGTAATGGATAGTAGTAGTGGTGGTGATGGGTGGTGGTGGCGGTGGTGAATGGCCCTCCAGGAGTCTTTTGTTGGCCTTACAAGGCTGGCCAGAGTGCCAGGAGGAGAGGTGAAAAGCTTGCCCTGTTTACTTGGGGCATTCAGACGTGCGCCTGGCCGGAGGGACCTGCCACGCCTGGGTCCTTCTGACAGTGCGGCTGACGATGACTGACTCTGACTCGGGTGCAGAGTCTGATGCCGTAGTTATCTTTTCCTCTTCACTATTCTCGGGCGGAGGATATTCATGAGGAAGTCGGTTAGAGTAGCTAAAATGACTTGAGGGTGAAATGGCCCCGTGGGTTTCTTATCCTGAAGGTAAATGTTTGATGATCTAAGACAGTTCAGTTTTGTTCTAGTTAGGAGTGATATTTGATGAGATTTAAAGTAAAACGTTTTAAGACCTTTATTGATAATTCTTGAGTGTTTGAGGAGAGAAATTTTACAACACAGTCTTTGCGAGGGACAAAGTTTAAGACATGCTCTTGAAATAAAAGGAAATCTTACTAGCCATTACGAGGTATTGAATTCAGTATATCACTTTGGCTTGATAGATCAAGCAAGACCTATATATATTGTGCAGAATTTGGAGAGTTACGCTAAAGTTAGGACACAGTACAGTTTCGTCCATCTCCACATAATTCAAAGTTAGGCTACAAATGAAGTGTTTGGTAGGGAAAAGGATGAGCCAGCGACACAAATACGCTTCGTTCCAAAGCTTCGCCTTAACGATGGTGTTGGTAACTTGAAGGTGAAGTATGTTCATAAGTCTTTCGCCTGTGGTGTTACCTGACGCAAACTTTTAAGGCCTTTTTAATGTGCGAAGTTTCAGTCCCTTGACTACGAGGGGATGTAGATTATCGTAGTGATCACTGATACCGCTCAAAGACCCAGGACATCGTATGCAGAGGTTTAGGCTATCAGACTTCAAGTTTGAACACATCGTCATCTTCAGTGTTCAGTGATGGGTAAAGTCACTCAGTTTAACATGTTAGTTATGTTGCTCCAAGGGTTGAGTGAGTTCCCAGTGAACAAGGTTTAGACATTATGCTCAAGGGGATAAAGATTCGTACTAAAACAGTTAAATGGTCGTATTCAAATGGTTCATTTTCAAGTGTTTTTCGGAGTTAAAGTCATCGTGAACCAGAACCTAAACCATCATACCCGAAGGTTTGCTTCATCGTTCGCAAGAAGCTCATTCTGTCAGCGTAGTCATACGTCACAGATGTTGTCTTCGGTGAGTTACGTCCGCACGCCGCGGGTGTAGGGGAGTCCGGCAACGCGTGGTGGAAGCGATCGTAAGCACCAGGACTGAGAGGGCGAGGGGAACAGCCTGACCAGACGTTAGTTTTAGATCTGTTCCAGCGAACTGAGAATCTGGGTCACAATCTTCTCTTTACTCTCTGTCTCTCTCTCTCTCTCTCTCTCTCTCTCTCTCTCTCTCTCTCTCTCTCTCTCTCTCTCTCTCTCTCTCTCTCTCTCCACACACCACGTTGCTTCTTCTTTCCACTTTTCTCTAGATTCCTCTTTTTTCGCGGAACCTCCTCAGTACTTCAGAAAAAGAAAGGAAAGAAAGAAAGAAAAAGATAAAAAAACGACTGGGAGGGCAAGACTCGTTCATTCAAATCCTCAACCTGTACAACGTTCGAAAGGAAACAGTCCTCCAACGCTGTACCATTGATTGGGTTGTACGCGGTAATATCTTGAAACTTTGGCAACACTTGGCATTAAAGCTGATTTTGCAAGAGTGTCACGTCTCATGCAGTCTATGATCCTGGCTGAGGTGTAGGGAGTGTGGTGAGAGGTGAATCAAAGACCAGGTGCCACAGCGGCTGGCGAGGGAGACGAATCATGAAGCCACGGTTTCTAAGAAGAGTTGCAAAAGAGATCATTATAGAGTCAAACGGAATTCATATATGTGGAAGTACACCTACTCAAATTAGCATCACTGTCGGTTTATGGAGATAGTTGAACACATATTCCTAAGGAGAGAGAGAGGTAGCTCAGCCCTTAACGTCACACACACACACACACACACACACACACACACACACACACACCGTGGTGTAGTGGTTAATGTTACTGACCATGAGTCAGCCCGGGTCAGCCCGTACAGCCATGTATTTATTATATAGCAAAAGTCCAGACCGAGATATTCTCCACTTTAGCTGCAGCCAGAAAGACTCGGTTTGTTTCCCATGTTCTTCTTTCTCACACACATTTCAGTGTTTTGGTTCTTCATTATCGAATTAACTGCAGTAAATAACGTTGCTTCTTGTACAGCCTGACCTCTCACTACCACCAGGACTATGTATGACACGAATACTTACGAGGCGAGTCCTACCCTAGTCCTACCACAGTCCTACCATAGTCCTACTATATTCCTATTATATTCCTACCATAGTCCTGCCATGCTCTTACTATAGTTCTAACATAGTCCTACCATAGTCCTACCATAGTCCCACTATAGTCCTACCATAGTCTTACCATAATCATACCAATCACTTTCCTCTCTTCCTACACGTACACATGCCTTACATCCTCGATAAAAACTTTCCACTGCTTCTAACAACTTGCCTCCCACACAATATATTCTTAATACCTTCCACAGAGCATCTCTATCACTCTATCAAATGCCTTCTCCAGATCCGTAAATGCTACATACAAATCCATTTGCTTTTCTAAGTATTTCTCACACACATTCTTCAAAGCAAACACCTGATCCCCACATCCTCTACCTTTTCTGATACCACACTGCTCTTCCCCAATCTGATGCTCTGTACATGCCTTCACCCTCTCAATCAATACCCTCCCATATAATTTCCCAGGAATACTCAACAAACTTATACTTCTGTAATTTGAACACTCACCTTTATCCCCTTTGCCTTTGTACATTGGCACTTTGCATGCATTCCGCTAATCCTCTTTCACTTCACCATATTATATGTATAATATATATAACATATTTTACTTTGACGCTGTCTCTCGCGTTAGCGAGGTAGCGCAAGGAAACAGACGAAAGAATGGCCCAACCCACCCACATACACATGTATATACATAAACGCCCACACACGCACATATACACACTTATACATTTCAATGAATACATACACATACATACACAGACATATACATATATACACATGTACATATTCCTACATGCTGCCTTCGTCCATTCCTGCCGCCACCCCGCCACATAGGCAATGACACCCCCTCCCTCCCCCGCGCGCGCGCGCGCGAGAGAGAGAGAGAGAGAGAGAGGTGGACAGATAAAGTAAGATGACTGCTGCTTTCATTCCTCTCTAAGGGATTAGGAGAGTAAACAAGAAATAAACATCTAGAAACACCAATTACTAAATCTCTTCACTTTACCACATAAGATGAAACACGTAACGTTGTTGGCAGTCTGTGAGAGGGAGAAGAAAACCGACCCAGAACCATAATTTCACGTCTTGTGCCGACCAGAACCACAGAAGGTACTTATTCATTTCCCCCTCACGCAATTGTTCTCATCTATTGAGATTAAAAGGAAGGAGTGTTTTCCTACCGTAATTTCATGCAGCTTATCTCCTGGTGCCTCATTATGCTCCCTGTATGGGAGAGGAGTTGGAACTTTTCATCTCGGGTGGAAAAATGTCTTCATTGTTTCCCATAATTACCTCCACTAGAAGAGAAAAATTGGAGTTCATTCTCTACGTACACTCACCCGTGCATTCATACTTTACCACACACACACACACACACACACACACACACACACACACATATCTGTCTAAAACTCCCTCCCCGGAAAGCACAGATAGTTTACAAATAGGTAATTATACAAAATCAAAGTTAGACAAGAATCTTTGAACATATATTTGCAATGTATGTAAGATAAACGAGAATACATATCAAGATGGAAGAATATTTTCCTATCAAGCCAAAACACATTTTCAGGGAACAAAGCGTTGCGGTAGATTAGTTAACCTTGCGTCGTTGATAAACGTCTCTTTCAGGGTAAGGACGCTTGGATATCTCTTTTAAAGGATTATCTTTGTCTCAGGGATATTAACTCATCTCACTCACGGGGTCATACCATTATTTTCAAAGGCAAAATCAACCTACTTCAGGTACATCAGCCAATCATTCTGAAATCAAAGCTTCATCATTGTCTTAGACGTTATATCATCGTGATCAAAAGGTTCAGTAACACATCATACGAACATATACTCCTGTTATTTTCCTTGTTATGCTCAAGTGTTATTGTATACAGGGTCGAGTAACGTACTCAGGACGAGAAAATATTAGATTTACTTATAATTACTGATGAGGATCTCGTTAATGACGGTAGATTTCAGGAAAAAGTTGGTGCAATTGATCGCTAGTGATTACTTTTGAGGTCGCTTTCAACACCTCTTATAATGTTGGTCAGTATGATAGTTGCGTAAAACCAACCGATTTGAAATGTGCAGATTTTAACGATCTTCGTATTGCTCTTGACAGGCAAATATGGGATGATATGATCATCGAAAATGAACGCAGTTTGGAAAAGCTTCAGAAAAACCTTCAAAGCAGAAGACGGAACATACGTGCCAGTGCTTGGTAGACGGTCCATTTCTAAAACGAAAACCAAGATGGTGGAACGATGAAATGAAAAAGTGCCTGTTATCTAAGAAAGTAGTTCATAAGAAACTCAGATAATTCAATAACCAAAGTGATAGAGTAAGAACGTAAATTTACGTAGCGAAAATAAGAGTTATATGATGAAGTAAACGTCAATATGAAGCGTATATTGCTGAAAATAGCAAAAGAGACCCTAAGGAGTTTTACGTTCATGTTAGGAGCGATAAAGTAGTACAAACAAAAAGGAGAAGCTACATGAATTCTGGTGAACTGGAAAAAGTAAATGAAGAAATAAACTTAGCCGTAAAAATCTCTGGTGACCTAAAACCAAGAAGGCAGTGCACAAAAGCAGTGAAAGAGCAAACACAATTCTTGGTTTCATAGGTAGGACCTTCGAATCGAAATCCAGGGAAATCATCTTTACTCTTTACAGTTCATTCGTTTCTCCGCATCTTGAATATTGAATTTAGTTTTGGTTACCCATCCTAAAGAAAAAACGACAAATAGAATGCAGAGTACAGCGTGAAGCTTACCAAGATTATTCCCGGCCTGAGAAACTAAGTCCTAAGTGATGAGATTAAACGACTTGAATCTATTTAGCTTAGGAAAGAGAAGATTAAGAGATGATCTAACACACGTATTCAAAATTATCAAAGTCCTTGGTGATCATGATCTAACAAGTTACTTTAGATTCGTCTTATTCTACTCGTAATAATTGTTGCAAACTCGTGGGCAAACGTTTTGCCTCGAATGAGACGAAGTACGTTTTCCTCAACAGCATTGTTAACATATAGAACGAATTGCCAGTTAGAGCGGTTTAATTAGAAGCAGTACTATCGATACGTTTAGGAATAGAATTGATAAATACTTCGCTTGTAGTTCATGGCTTACACGATTTGCGCCTGCATAGTCACACTGACAATTTGCAAGGTTATTGTCTTTGTTATCTGCATACCTTCTAACTTTTACGACACTGTTCTGTGAGTTGCTGATATCTTCCACTCTCAAACAACCTCGAAAGGACTCAGTGGTCTGTTGTTGTTTGAATTCCTTTCTATTCCTTTGGGGTCCTTTGTAACTTGCTATCAGATATTGCCTAGTTCGACCTGTACGTCGAGAAAATAATTTTAGCCTTTCTCGTCAAGGATATGTTACAATATTAAGCTCCTGCCCTTCCTGTGTCTGGTTCAATAGAGACTTCACTCCTTGCCGGACGTGAGAACTGTCTTGTGTTAAAGGCTAGAGTGCAAAGCCCTAAGATGATTGGAATTGAGGTGGAGATCCTGAACCTTCGAGTCAGCGCATCAATATCAGCTTGAGAAAGGAGAGCGTGTCAGTCTGGTGTTTCCACTTGTCCTCCAGTTTTCAAACCCAGATTGCTCTTTCTTTTGACTTCGCTAACTCTCAGACGTCTTTGATTCTCTTTGAGGCACAATCAACCCATGTTGAAGAATCCATTGCCATTTTTAATCTTCATGGCACTGCTGACTTTAAGAAATTAAAGTGCAACTCTTGCTCTCATGTTAGACATATCAACTGTTGAAGAGCAGGTACAACAGCTAAATCGTAACGATGGAGATCTTGATATTATGCAGAGTAAAGACAGGTGATCAATCTTGATATGACAGGAGTCGCAAGTTTATAAAACTTTATGGGTTGAAGATTCTTGGATCTCTCTCTCCTCTCCTCTCCTCTCCTCTCCTCTCCTCTCCTCTCCTCTCTCTCTCTCTCTCTCTCTCTCTCTCTCTCTCTCTCTCTCTCTCTCTCTCTCTCTCTCTCTCTCTCTCTCTCTCGTTAGTAGTTATTACAATTACAGCGACCCAAGCTCAGGCAGGGCGTATCTCGCGGGGTTGACCCCGACGGCTGGCAAGAGGCAATATACCGACCAAGCGACCTTATGTATGAATAGCCAGAGGCACACAGGCACACTCCTTGAGCTACAAGCAATATGCGCACCTTTGCTGAGCTTTACGTAATGAGAATATACTCAAAGTACAATGGGGAGATAGACTCGCATAAACTACCAAACAAGCAGACTTTGGCACTCACTCGCATCCATACACACACACACACACACACACGCACACACACACACACACACACACACTTTTCAGTGATGGTATAGTGCTCATAATGGGGGACTTCAATGACAAAGAGATCAAGTGGGGAGAATTAGGATTCTCATGGAAACGGAAAGTCATGAGGACAAGTTCTTCGAGTGTGTACAGGAATATTTCTGTCACCAGCATATCCCTGGGGGTCACAAGGCCTGATACACAGTATCCTCTTGTGGCATGGATGTTGCCAGTATCATGTATGATACGCCAACTGAAAATTTGATCATGTAATGCCAGAGGTTGTTCATTTGGTAAATGAGAACGTCAACAAGCAGCGTACGAGATATGACCGTGGATATTATAGAGAAAAAAAAAAAAAAGTGAGCAATATCTGTGGTAACATTAATTGGGAACTGGGGTTCGGTAGCCAAAGGCCAGTGCACTTGGGTGGAAGGTTCTGTAAAATTTACAAAAAAAAAAAACGTAGGAACAAGAGTAGCCTTAGCCTCAAATAACGAGGCATGGTTTAAAAAGAAAGTGTGGTTTTACATAGCATGTCTGAAATTTTTTTTTAATGAAGGAGTTCAGAGATGTTCTGAGACAGACACGGCAGTATCAAGCCAGTCAGCATTTTTAAAGATATAAGTAAGCAAGAACTGACTACATTAGGATCAAAACTGAAGGGCAAAGTAATTTTGAAAAGAATGTTGTGGACAAGGTAGGAGGCAATCCAAATCTTTTATAAAATTCAAGCAACTATTCGGCTTAAAATACCCAGTTGAGGCATTACATAATTATGGGGGTCATAATAGTAACTAATTGATTAATCACAAAAAAGCTTAAAACCAAGATAGAGCTGGATGCTTCTACGTTCTGGATAAGCACATGCGTGAAGTCTATCTACATAGTATAAGAATCTTTGCGGAACAACTTATTGTTCATAGGTCATCCATTTAGTGGTGATTCGTTTAACATTACGCGATGTAAATTTAAGCACTGGTTGAATTGCCGTAGTACTGTGATGTAAAGTTACATTCTGTTTTTGAATTGCAGTAAGACTGTGTTGACGTGCATTATGTATTTATTGATGAACATGTAGTGATCAGTATTTCACTTTGCTTGATTATCTGAGCACCTGTTCATGGTATTTAATGTGACATTGTGGCAGAAGTAGTTATAGGACAATTCTTGTATCTGTACGACCACTAGTTTGTACGAGGTGATTGTGGTGACGGACGTCGGTCAGGCGATCTGACCCTCAAGGAAATGAATGCAGTTCCTGAGGCAACCGCATCTCTAACAGAGACCTCACTAGTTCACTGGTAAACGTGTCTGATATGTATATCTCTTTCACAATCAAACTTATTAGAGATAGACACTCTTGTATGAAGATGATAGGTCTAATCAGGCGTATCCAAGTCTTAAATGTTTCCGTGATCTCACCCCGGCCCGCTTCATATACCCTGGTTCAGTGAGCTGAAAGTATGTCGCCCCGTACTTACCACATCGCGCCAGTTAAGTATATCCCGTGCACGCCTTACACCCTTCTGCATGTTCAGACCCCGAGCACTTAAAAACTTTTTTCGCTCCATCTTTTCATTTCCATTTTGGTCTTCCCCTTCACCCTGTTCCCATCCATTTTCCTGCTTCTGACACTCATGTCCTCTTTATCAACTTTCTTCACTCATTTTCTCCATATGTCCAAACCATATCAGCACACCCTCCTCAGATCTTTCAACCATAGTACTCTGATTACCACACCTCTCTCTTACCCTATCATTTCTTACTCGATCAACCCTCCTCATAGCGTATATTGTCCTCAAACATATTTGCAACACATTCATACTCTTTCGCATATTGATATCTAGGGCGTGTCGTAGAAGGCGACTAAAAGGGGAGGGAGCGGGTGGCTGGAAATCCTCCCATTCGTTTTTTTTTTTTTAATTTTTCAAAAGAAGGAATAGAGAAGGGAGCCAGGTGAGGATATTCCCTCAAATGCCCGGTCCTCTGTTCTTAACGCTACCTCGCTAACGCGGGAGATGGCGAATAGTATGAAAGAAAATTGAATATATATATATATATATATATATATATATATATATATATATATATA
>NC_092227.1:52778004-52835504 GCF_036320965.1 Panulirus ornatus | reverse complement strand
ATATATATATATATATATATATATTATCCCTGGGGATAGGGGAGAAAGAATACTTCCCACGTATTCCCTGCGTGTCGTAGGAGGCGACTAAAAGGGGAGGGAGCGGGGGCTGGAAATCCTCCCCTTTCGCTTTTTTTTTTTAATTTTCCAAAAGAGGGAACAGAGAAGGGGGCCAGGTGAGGATATTCCCTCAAGGGCCCAGTCCTCTGTTCAACGCTACCTCGCTAATGCGGGAGATGGCGAATATTATGAAAGAAAAGAATATATATATATATATATATATATATATATATATATATATATATATATATATAGTGGTTCCAACAATGTTGTATGGTTGCGAGGCGTGGGCTATGGATAGAGTAGTGCGCAGGAGGGTGGTTGTGCTGGAAATGAGATGTTTGAGGACAATATGTGGAGTGAGGTGGTTTGATCGAGTAAGTAATGTAAGGGTAAGAGAGATGTGTGGATGTAAGAAGAGCGTGGTTGAGAGAGCAGAAGAGGGTGTTTTGAAATGGTTTGGTCTCCTGGAGAGAATGAGTGAGGAAAGATTGACCAAGAGGCTATATGTGTCGGAGGTGGAGGGAACGAGGAGAAGAGGGAGACCAAATTGGAGGTGGAAAGATGGAGTGAAAAAGATTTTGAGTGATCGGGGCCTGAACATATATATATATATATATATATATATATATATATATATATATATATATATATATATACATGAATAATAAACAGCCAACCTTCCCAGTTTTGAGAGCTTACTGAACAACAAACCTTCCCATGTTGAGAAGTAGCAGTAAACCAAAGTTGTCTGGTGTTGAGAGCTCACCAAACACCAAAGTTCGCCAGTTTTGAGGGTTTCCGAGAGACAAAGCCTCTGTGTGACACAACAAGACTCATCAGCATTAATAGTGTACAACACGGTGTTGCTGGTTTATCATGCATGTTATGAATATAATGAATCCACAATACTACGTCTCTCTTGTGTTGTACTTAGGAAACTTCAAGCCTCTTTAGTGTTGAGACTTTAGGACACAAAATCTCTTGTGTGTTGTAAGGTTATAGTGCTGTATCTCAAATTCCTGTCGTCGGACAACACACACAAAACCGTTCCATTGCAGAAATATAACAGAAGATCTCTCTCTCTCTCTCTCTCTCTCTCTCTCTCTCTCTCTCTCTCTCTCTCTCTCTCTCTCTCTCTCTCTCTCTCTCTCTCGGAAACAGACGAAAGTATGGCCCAAGCCACCCACATACACATGTATATACATAAACGCCCACACACGGACATATACATGCCTATACTTCTCAACGTATACATACACAGACATATACATATATACACATATAGATATTCATACTTGCTGCCTTCATCCATTCTCGTCGCCACTCCGCCGCACATGAAGTAACACCCCTCCCCCACCCCCCACTTGGTGCGCGAGCTGGCGCTAGGAAAAGACAAAAAAGGAAAACTACATTCGTTCACACTCACTCTTTAGCTGTCATGTGTATTGCATTGAAACCACAGCTCCCTTTCCACATCCAGGCCCCACAAAACTTTCCATGGTGTGCCCCAGACACTTCACATGCCCTGGTTCAAACCATTGACAGCATGTCGACCCCGGTATACCACATCGTTCCAATTCACTCTATTCCTTGCACTCCTTTTACCCTCCTGTATGTTCAGGCACCAATCGCTCAAAATCTTTTTCACTCCACCCTTCCACCTCCAATTTGGTTCTCGTTCCCTCTACCTCTGACATATATATCCTCTTTGTCAGTCTTTCCTCACTCATTCTCTCCATGTGACCAAATCATTTCAGCACATCCTCTTCAGCTCTCTCAACCACATTCTTTCCACCACCACACATCTTTCTTACCCTTTCATTACTTACCAGATCAAACTACCTCACACCACTTATTGTCCTCAGACATTTCATTTCCAACACATCCACCCTCCTCCGCACAACCATATCCATAGCCCATGCTTCGCAACCATATAATATTGTTGGAACTATTATTCCTTCAAACATACCCATTTTTGCTCCGAGATAACGTTCTCGCCTTCCAAACATTCTTCAACGCTCCCAGAATTTTCGCCCGTTCCACAACCCTGTGACTCTCTTCCGCTTCCATGGTTCTCTCCGCTTCATAATCCTTTCCCAGATATCTAAAACACTTCACTTCCTCCAGTTTTTCTCTATTCAAACTTTCCTCCCAATCAATTTGTCCCTCAACCCTATTGAATCTAATAACCTTGCATTTATTCACATTTGCTCTCAGCATTCTTCGTTCACACACTTTACCAAACTCACTCACCAACAACTAAGTCACTTCCCAAGCCCTCTTATGTACAACAGACTGTATACTTGGTCCTCTCTCCAAAACTCTTGCATTCACCTCCCTAACCACCCCATCCATAAATAAATTAAACAACCATGGAGACATCACACACCGCTGCGCAAACCAACATTCACAGGGAACCAACCACTTTCCTCTCTTCCTACTCGTACACATGCCTTACGTCCTCCATAAAAAAGTTTCACTGCCTCTAGCAACTTACTACCCACACCATATACTCTAAATACCTTCCACAGAGCATCTCTTTCAATTCTATCATATGCCTTCTCCAGATCCATAAATGCTTCATACAAATCCATCTGTTTTCTAAGTATTTCTCACATACATTCTTTAAAGGAAACACCTGATCCACACATCCTCTACCACTTCTAAAACCACACTGGTCTTCCCCAATCTGATGCTCTGTACATGCCTTCACCTTCTCAGTCAGTATCCTCCCATATGATTTTCCAGGAATACTCAACAAATTTATACATCTGTGATTTGAACACTCTCCTTTATCCCCTTTGGTTTTATACAGTGGCACTATGCATGCATTCCGCCAATCTTCAGGCACTTCACAATGAACCATACATACATTGAATACTCTCACCAACTAGTCAAGAACGCAGTCACCCCCTTTTTTTTTAATAAATTCCATTGCAATAGTATCCAAACCCGCCGCTTTGCCGGCTTTCATCTTCCGTAAAGCTTTCACTACCTCTTCTCTGTTTACCAAACCATTCTCCCTGACCGTCTCACTTGGCATACCACCTCGACCCAAACACCCTATATCTGCCACTCTATCATCAAACACATTCAACAAACCTTCAAAATACTCACTCTATCTCCTTCTCACTTCGCCACTACTTGTTTTTACCTCCCCATTTGCCCCCTTCACCGATGTTCCCATTTCTTTTCTTGTCTTACGCACTTATTAACCTCCTTCCAAAACATCTTTTTATTCTTCCTAAGATTTAACGATTCTCACTGCAACTCTTATTTGCCCTCTTTTTCACCTCTAGCACCTTTCTCTTGACCTCCTACCTCTTTCTTTTATACATCTCTCTGTCATTTGCACTAGTTCCCCGCATAGATCATCCAAATGCCTCTCTTCTCTTTCTCTAACGATCTTACTTCTTCATCCCACCACTCACTACCCTGTCTTATCTGCCCACCTCCCAACTTTCTCATGCCACAGGCATATATATATATATATATATATATATATATATATATATATATATATATATATATATATATATATATATATATATATATATTTACCTCACGGAAAGATCACATTAGGTCACGTGTTACCAAGCAACATGATTCGTGAGGTATCACCATATTTTATCAGATGATTTTATATAAATATAAGATAATTTTCCTAATGGGTGCTGCTACTCTGTATATTGAATATCCACTTATAGCTTTGTATACTATTGCTCTGTAGATACAGTATGTACTTTCTGATGTATCATTTATTTTGTATATATTGTGTAAATAAATTATACATTTCCCTTTTCCATAGCCAGAGGTTGAACCATTATGTGACATTCATTTTTTTCATTTCATTTCAAGCTAGAAGTTTCAGTTTTCTAAATTATTTCTTACATTTTTCATATGTATATATATGTATATGTGTGTAAGTGTGTATATGTGCGTATGTATGTGTATATGTATATATATATATATATATATATGCATATATATGTATATTATCCCTGGGGATAGGGGTGAAAGAATACTTCCCACGCATTCCTCGCGTGTCGTAGAAGGCGACTAGAGGGGACGGGAGCAGGGGGCCAGAAATCCTCCCCCTCCTTGTATTTTTTAACTTTCTAAAATGGGAAACAGAAGAAGGAGTCACGCGGGGAGTGCTCATCCTCCTCGAAGGCTCAGACTGGGGTGTCTAAATGTGTGTGGATGTAACCAAGATGTGAAAAAAGGAGAGATAGGTAGTATGTTTGAGGAAAGGAACCTGGATGTTTTGGCTCTGAGTGAAACGAAGCTCAAGGGTAAAGGGGAAGAGTGGTTTGGGAATGTCTTGGGAGTAAAGTCAGGGGTTAGTGAGAGGACAAGAGCAAGGGAAGGAGTAGCAGTACTCCTGAAACAGGAGTTGTGGGAGTATGTGATAGAATGTAAGAAAGTAAATTCTCGATTAATATGGGTAAAACTGAAAGTTGATGGAGAGAGATGGGTGATTATTGGTGCATATGCACCTGGGCATGAGAAGAAAGATCATGAGAGGCAAGTGTTTTGGGAGCAGCTGAATGAGTGTGTTAGTGGTTTTGATGCACGAGACCGGGTTATAGTGCTGGATGATTTGAATGCAAAGGTGAGTAATGTGGCAGTTGAGGGAATAATTGGTATACATGGGGTGTTCAGTGTTGTAAATGGAAATGGTTAAGAGCTTGTAGATTTATGTGCTGAAAAAGGACAGGTGATTGGGAATACCCGGTTTAAAAAGCGAGATATACATAAGTATACGTATGTAAGTAGGAGAAATGGCCAGAGAGCGTTATTGGATTACGTGTTAATTGACAGGCGCGCGAGAGAGAGACTTTTGGATGTTAATGTGCTGAGAGGTGCAACTGGAGGGATGTCTGATCATTATCTTGTGGAGACTAAGGTGAAGATTTGTATGGGTTTTCAGAAAAGAAGAGTGAATGTTAGGGTGAAGAGGGTGGTGAGAGTAAGTGAGCTTGGGAAGGAGACTTGTGTGAGGAAGTACCAGGAGAGACTGAGTACAGAATGGAAAAAGGTGAGAACAATGGAAGTAAGGGGAGTGGGGGAGGAATGGGATGTATTTAGGGAATCAGTGATGGATTGCGCAAAAGATGCTTGTGGCATGAGAAGAGTGGGAGGTGGGTTGATTAGAAAGGGTAGTGAGTGGTGGGATGAAGAAGTAAGATTATTAGTGAAAGAGAAGAAAGAGGCATTTGGACGATTTTTGCAGGGAAAAAATGCAATTGAGTGGGAGATGTATAAAAGAATGAGACAGGAGGTCAAGAAAAAGGTGCAAGAGGTGAAAAAGAGGGCAAATGAGAGTTGGGGTGAGAGAGTATCATTAAATTTTAGGGAGAATAAAAAGATGTTCTGGAAGGAGGTAAATAAAGTGCGTAAGACAAGGGAGCAAATGGGAACTTCAGTGAAGGGCGCAAATGGGGAGGTGATAACAAGTAGTGGTGATGCGAGAAGGAGATGGAGTGAGTATTTTGAAGGTTTGTTGAATGTGTTTGATGACAGAGTGGCAGATATAGGGTGTCTTGGTCGAGGTGGTGTGCAAAGTGAGAGGGTTAGGGAAAATGATTTGGTAAACAGAGAAGAGGTAGTAAAAGCTTTGCGGAAGATGAAAGCCGGCAAGGCAGCAGGTTTGGAGGGTATTGCAGTGGAATTTATTAAAAAAGGGGGTGACTGTATTATTGACTGGTTGGTAAGGTTATTTAATGTATGTATGACTCATGGTGAGGTGCCTGAGGATTGGCGGAATGCGTGCATAGTGCCATTGTACAAAGGCAAAGGGGATAAGAGTGAGTGCTCAAATTTCAGAGGTATAAGTTTGTTGAGTATTCCTGGTAAATTATATGGGAGGGTATCGATTGAGAGGGTAAAGTCATGTACAGAGCATCAGATTGGGGAAGAGCAGTGTGGTTTCATAAGTGGTAGAGGATGTGTGGATCAGGTGTTTGCTTTGAAGAATATATGTGAGAAATACTTAGGAAAACAAATTGATTTGTATATAGCATTTATGGATCTGGAGAAGGCATACGATAGAGTTGATAGCGATGCTCTATGGAAGATATTAAGAATATTTGGTGTGGGAGGTAAGTTGTTAGAAGCAGTGAAAAGGATGTAAGGAATGTGCACGAGTAGGAAGAGAGGAAAGTGATTGGTTCTCAGTGAATGTCGATTTGCGGCAGGGGTGCGTGATGTCTCCATGGTTGTTTAATTTGTTTATGGATGGGGTTGTTAGGGAGGTGAATGCAAGAGTTTTGGAGAGAGGGGCAAGTATGCAGTCAGTTATGGATGAGAGGGCTTGGGAAGTGTGTCAGTTGTTGTTCGCTGATGATACAGCGCTGGTGGCTAATTCGTGTGAGAAACTGCAGAAGCTGGTGACTGAGTTTGATAAAGTGTGTGAAAGAAGAAAGCTGAAAGTAAATGTGAATAAGAGTAAGGTTATTAGGTTCAGTGTGGTTGAGGGACAAGTTAATTGGGAGGTAAGTTTGAATGGAGAAAAAGTGGAGGAAGTGAAGTGTTTTAGATATCTGTGAGTGGATTTAGCTGTGGATGGAACCATGGAAGCGGAAGTGAGCCACAGGGTGGGGGAGGGGGCGAAGGTTCTGGAAACGTTGAAGAATTTATGGAAGGCGAGAATATTATCTCGGAAAGCAAAAATGGGTATGTTTGAAGGAATAGTGGTTCCAACAATGTTATATGGTTGCGAGGCATGGGCTATAGATAGGGTTGTGCGAAGGAGGGTGGATGTGTTGGAAATGAAATGTTTGAGGACAATATGTTGTGTGAGGTGGTTTGATCGAGTAAGTAATGAAAGGGTAAGAGAGATGTGTGGTAATAAAAAGAGCGTGGTTGAGAGAGCAGAAGTGGGTGTATTGAAATGGTTTGGTCACATGGAGAGAATGAGTGAGGAAATATTGACAAAGAGGATATATGTATCAGAGGTGGAGGGAAGGAGAAGTGGGACACCAAATTGGATGTAGAAGGAAGGAGTGAAAAAAATTTTGTGTGATCGGGGCCTGAACATAGAGGAGGGTGAAAGGCGTGCAAGGGATCGAGTGAATTGGAACGATGTGGTATATCGGGGTCGACGTGTTGTCAATGGATTGAACCAGGGCATGTGAAGTGTTTGGGGTAAACCATGGAAAGTTTTGTGGGGCCTGGATGTGGAAAGGGAGCTGTGGTTTCTGTGCTTTACAATGACAGCTAGAGACTGAGTGTGAACGAATGTGGCTTTTATTGTCTTTTCCTTGCGCTACCCCGCGCGCGCGCCATTTCATGTGTGGCAGGGTGGCGATGGGAATGGATGAAGGCAGCAAGAATGAATATGTACATGTGTGTATATGTATCTGTCTGTGTATGCATATGTATATATACGTTGAAATGTATGGGTATGAATATGTGCGTGTGTGGGCGTTTATGTATATACATGTATATGTGGGTGGGTTGGGCCATTCTTTCGTCTGTCTCCTTGCGCTACTCGCTGACGCGGGAGACGGCGATTAAGTATTATCATAATGATGATGATAATTGTATATATATTTGAATATAAACAGCAACCATACTTACATCCCAGTTTAACCCTCACCACCATCCTGGTCATTATGAAACTTCATTCTCAACATCTTTGTACAACTGTCACCCACGATGGTACATATCTCACTCCACCCAGTACTAACTTTTATTTTGCTCAGCCTCCTCACCGCCATTCTTCCCAGGCTCTCAGAATCTCACAGAGCTCCATCCGTCACTTTATCAGGTAAGATCCGTTCAAGTCTCTTCTCTTCTAAACTACTTCATTCCTCACACTGTTGCCTCGTGGGAGACAGCGTCTGTTGTCCAGGAAAGAAGACTTTCTTTTATATTGTCTGCATTTTCCAGCATTTGGTGTGACGTTGATTTAATGCTGCAATGACTTGATTACCTTCGTGTAAAAACATAGCTTCCAGGTAATTTCTGAGAATCACTTCATTGCGGAAGCTAATCTCATCACAACTGCAGAATGATAATTCTCTTGAGTATTGTCACTGGAACTCGGCGAGATAGGTGTATCATTTCAACGAGGTTAATCATTCCCGTGTGCATGAATAAATAAAGCCATCAGAACTAAGATTTATTTTAATCTTTTTGGACGAACTGATTCCCCTTGATATAAAGGACTTATTCCCTAAGGAGTATGGGTTAAGTTTCTCAGGACGATAACGGTTTTCTTAAAATGTTGGCTGCGCTATTAGCAAGATGACTTTAGTCTTTAAAAAGAACGGCAAGATCGCTGAATGCAATTCCTCATTCCCAGGAGGAGGAAAAACCAGCATTCAGAGGGCGACGGAGGAACCTCCTAAGGGAGATACATTTCTTGAAGACAGTGACTTCATCTCCCAATCACGGTGGCTCAAGTCACTCTTTTTATTACGTTGGAGGTTGCAGACACAGACAAAGGTCCATATCAAGACCGGGCCTTGAAACATAGAGAGGGGTTATGAAAGGGAAAAATTTACCAATTTTGGAGGAAGTGAAAAAAACCTGTGTTTTAGAATGTGCCAGGTCATAGCTATTAGGGAAAACAATTAGGTGGTAGAGAGTTCCAAAGCTTCGACGTGTATGGAAAGAAACAGGCATCAAAATGGCCCACCCCTGAGATGTCAACGGCCACATAGTAATCATGTGACGCAGCAGTTTGCCGAGTATTGCTTGGTCTAGGTAGTGGTGGAGACACTCAAGCAGCCAACTCTCGGGAACAAAAAGCAACACAACACCTACAGAAGAGGGAAAGGGAATCAATTTACGGCGTATGGAAAGCGAGTCAAGTTTTGGAGTTAGGTAGGAGACTTTATAAGTCCGACCTCTTTCGACTCAACTCTGTAGAGTAAGCATGCAAAACCATAACCACCCGATATATAAGAGCAGTGCTCCATACAAGGAAAGATCAGTACTTTTTATAAACGGAGCAACTGTTCAGAAGAAAAGAAATTTCAACGTTTAAACAGGACTACCAGTTTCTTAGAAGCCAGTTTCTTAGAAGCAGACATAATGATTTCCGTAATGTGGTGTTTCCAAGAAAGAGTGGATGTTACAGTAATACCAAGTATGTTCAGTGAGTCATGGGGTGGAATTACGGAACCATCAGAGGAGAGAGGAAAGTTTTGAGGAATTTTCGATAGAGATATGGGTAGAGACTGGCTCTTGGAGGCATTAAACTTTACCAGATTTTGTCTACTCTGAAATATCCGTCCAAATCTGAGTTTATTGAGGAAGTTGTGTCGAGACGAGATGTAAACCGAGTAAGAGAAGAGAGAGCTGAACTGAAGGATGTGAATGTATGCTGTGTTGAGTTGTCAGGGTATGAGTACATTTGGTTACTTGTGGAAGAGAGGAAATCGTTAATAGAAAGGAGAATAAATGTTGGGGACAGGACAAAACCTTGATGGACACTGCTATCGATGGAGAAAGTGGGGGACGCTGATTCATCAGCAACCACAGAGATTGATCGGCCAGAGAGGAAACTAGATATGACGAAGCAAAGTGAGGAAGGGGAGTCAAAAGAGAGGACCTAAGAGATGAAAACCCATGCCACACCTTGTCAAAAGCTTTGGATATGTCACGGTCAACTGCGTAGGATTCCCCAAAATCTTTCAAAGATGATGATCAGACATTAGTAAAACAGGAAAAATATCACCAGTGGATCTCGTCCTTAGGTGACCAGAAAGAAGGCTAAGATTCAAGATGTCTAACAAAATGGGATTTGAAGAAGGTATTTGATTATTTTGGAAATGGTAGATGTCAAAACAACAAGACGATAGTTTGAGGGAATAGAGCGGTCACCCCTAGGGATGGGATTTATCAATGCTTTGGTTTTTAAACAGAAACAGAACAAATAAGCAAGCACAGGTGCAAGTTCAGTGGCACACTCTTTCATTACACGGGTATGGGTGCCATCAGGACCGTAAGCCTTGCTTGTGAAAAAGAAGCGCTTTTCAGACAGTCCGAAAAGAGATTACATGAGTGAAGGAATGTTCGAGTCATCCAAGGTGGAGTTAGAAGAGAAGAGGGAACCAGAGTTGCTATATTTATGATGGAAACAGTTATTGTACTGTCAGAAGGGAAAAGTGTAGGAAAGGTAGAGCGACAGAAGTTTTTAGAGATGCCCTTAGCTAAAGACCAGAAAGACCTATCAGTGGATGACGAGGAGTGGTTACCGCACTTTCTTTGGATATAGAAACGCTATGCCTCACGGATAACTTACTTACAATGGTTGCGGGCATTGGTAAATGATGAATGGGAGTCGGAAGGAGAGATTTTCAAACCTCGATACGCCTGATCCCTTTCCTGAATGGCCTGAGAACATGAACGGGTGAACCATGGACTGGAAGGAATGGGGGATGATTGGGCTGGAGGAAGAGAAGATGAGTAACAACCTTTGCTGTGTGTTTGGCGGAGAAAGAAGCATCACCATGTAAGAGACAGTCATTTACACAAGAAAAATCAGAAAAGAACTTTCGTAAGTTACTCCAGTCAGCTTTGCTGAGGTGTCAGTATTTACGCTTAGATGGGGCTGCTGGAGGGGGAGGTGCCATTGAAATAGATACATTTATTAGAGTGTGATCAAATGAACCAATTGAGATGAGAATGTTTAGTTACTGCGGGATGGATCAGAGATGAAAAACATATGCAGAATATTAAGAGTGGTCACAGACGTCAGAAATATGGGCGGGGAAGAAGATACTTTGCTTTAGTACACTGAGAATAGAGAATGTAAGGCCTTCAGTACCCTTCTCCATCCGTATGGGAGAAATTCAACCATTCCCTATGGTGAAGTAGTGGAGGATCTCGGCTTGCGGATTTGAGGATGCCACAGTTTCATAGCAGGAGTTTAGATAGCCGGAGAAAGAAAGAAATTTTGTAGAATCAGGAGAGCAATAAGCGAAGAAAAGAAAAAAGTTTGGAAGTAGGGAGACAGAGCTTGAACCACATAACATTAAAGTTTGGGGAGTCAAGGACCTTGAGGCGTGCAACAGGTGTGTTGATGTTGGAATAAGCACAAACACCACCTTTGAACCGGTACTGTGAGTGGGAATTATTGTTGGATATATGATAGGAGCTAGCGGGAACATGATTAGACAACTTCTTTGGTGTAGAGCATTTACGGGCCGCCCAGGGTCGAGCGCATAGGTTCGAATCTTAGTTACGGCAATTGGTCCACAGTCAACCCAATTGTTCATCCACCTCTAGGGGTTGGTCGATAAAACGGGTATCTGGCTCAGGCTAGGATATATGGGATGGTCTTGATTAGGGGCTTAGTTGCCTGTGTCGTCTCAGCTGACATAGATAAAAGAACTTAGTGCCAGAGAGAACTAAGGTAGTAGGAGAGGTGCTAGACAGATGGTGATCAACAGAAGAGAGGCTACTAGAGAGACCACGAACGTTATTATAGTGAATAGAGAAAGAGAGGAAGGTCTATCAGAAAGGGAAAGGTCTCGGGAGGAGCTCTCTCTCTCTCTCTCTCTCTCTCTCTCTCTCTCTCTCTCTCTCTCTCTCTCTCTCTCTCTCTCTCTCTCTCTGTAGACTCAAGTGGAAACCCGGATATCTTCAGCACCTCCATAGTGCCAGGGACTAAGAGCCATAGATTTGTTGGACTCCCTCATGAATATATTTAAAATCGTCTGTGATGGCAGAAGGTGTCCAGAGAACTGTTGTGAAGAAATAAGTGAAGTTTGCGTAGGTGTATAGAGTTTGTAAGGAGAAGATAGCCGACTAACCTGTTAGTCCCGTTTTGATAAGACAGAAAGTAAGACCAGCAATCCTGACATGGAGAGTGTAAGATGGTTCCGGGTACCATGTTAACGCTCCCCACCTGGGCGGCTGCTTATACAGCCTGTTACCTTACGTACGATAACTCTGTCCCTCGACCACATTTGTTTGATCCCCTTGAATACTGACGCAACTGTGGAGAACGGTTACTCACCCGACCCTCACCTGAGCTTACAATTCCCAAATGGTCGAGATGAGGAACTCCGGCTCGTCCTGCAAACCACATAAAGCGAAATGTCTTTTTCCCCTCATGTGTTTATCTGCTGTGTGCCACCACTTCCGTTTACAGTGGTTATTCCTCACGCAAAATGCTGCAAAGTGCCTTTAAAAGTTCCACTCCTCGTAATCTTTGGTTTATCAGTGTGTTGTCGTTTCAGGTTCGTCTCTTCACTCATCGCCAGGATCCACAATGAAATTTCTTAAACTGCGTAAAATTCCGGAAACAAAGCACGCAGTTGTTGTGCACTGCTTCGCCAGGCAACCGCGTATCATCTGCATACAGCAACATCCTGTTCCACTCTCTAAACACAAACCCATTCCGTTTTTTTTTTCTCCCGTAACATCAGACTCTCCCTCATTTTAGCTTCATAATTGCAAGATATGATTATCATAAATCTCACACTGTCTTACGTAGTGTCGTTTACTTAGTCTACCACATTTCCGGGTACATAAGTCTCCTACCACCAGGCCCTCTGTCACTGTCCTCATCCCGGGCACTTCACCTGACCATCCGCCACCAACAAAAATATGTAAAAAAAAAAAAAAAGAAAAAAATATGCTCTGAAAAGTGTGATCTCTGCTGCCATATCCACTAAAATCCTTTTAATGGAACAAAATCACAGGTTTTTCTTTTTGTCAAAGAGGGGATCCATGCTCTTTAGGCACACACACACACACACACACACACACACACACACACACACACACGTATGTATATATATATATATATATATATATATATATATATATATATATATATATATATATATATATATATATATATATATATATATATATAGGTAGATAGATAGATAAAGACAGATAGATATGTCTATATATGTATATATGTATATATATATAGATAAATAGATAGATAGATATGATGATCACACTAGCCCGTGATGATAGTATGGTTAAATCGCACTTCAGTAGTTCATACAATTTCATTTAACATAATTTTTTTGTACATGTGGCACGACATGTTTCGTGGAGACAATCCACCACTTAACAAAGTTATTTAAATCCCAACACCACATTTAAGAGTCCCGCCGTCCAGCACCAATCTCTACAGACCAACCACTGTCCACTTTGTGTTGGAGTAACCGTTGAAAGGGAGAGCGATTAAGGGGGTCACGTGGCGGGGGTTGACCTGGGTAGCTGGGCGTGTCTTGAACAACTTTTTTTCTTATGTTTTCGTGTTTTGTCAATTTTCTCATAATGATTTGGTTAATGCTAGGATGGGCTTTGAAATTGCCTAGGAAGAAATGCAAGTTCTTAGTATTAGTAGTAATTAAGACAGATTCAATGACGTTGCGTGTGGCATAATCAGCTGAGGGGTATAGAATAACGGAATTTTCAAGATCTATGGGGTGATCATTTTCATGACAGTGTTTAGAGATCGCATTCTTGTGGTCATCCCTGCGTACTGCATGACGATGCCAATAACACCTTTCCGTAACAGATTTTCCGGAGGGGTAGCTGGGAGGTTTGGGGGTTTTCATGGCGAGTGCAATGTCGGCAAGTTTCGAAATGTTTGGGATTTTGTTATGTCCTCAGAAATAGCTGAAGTTATCTGGCAGCACCTGGATTGAACATGAATCGAGGCGCTGAATGAGAGAGTGTGATATGTTGCAAGGGCGTTCTTTAGTCTTCGTTGGGTTATGGGTGCCTCTTGGGGTGAAGAACGGTGGAGTGGTTAGTTTCGGGATGAAGTTTGTTTAATCTTCTTATAGCTGCTCTGCTTAGCGGTGTGGTCGGTTTGTGGCGAAGTTTTGGGGTAGCGTTTCATAAGTATGTTTTGGTGTTCTTTGAAAGAGAGGATTATGTTTTTCTTGGAATTGATTCTCACTCCGGGAATTACATGAAAAGTTCAACGCTGTATTCTTTCCGTGCTATCTATGTCTTTTATCAAGTCGGGTGACCAAAACTGAACTCAATATTCAAGATAGGGATACACCAAAGATTCGTTAAGAGTGAGCATGATTTCTCTAAACAGTTTCAAAAGCTCTGCCTACGAATCCTAGAGTTTTGTTTACTCTTCAACTGCTTCTGCTCTCTGCTTGCTTGGCTGTATGTCAGCACACAAATATATTTCTTCGTTTGCCTTTTTGTAGCTCATCAGATTCATACTTTGTTCTCGGTTTTACCTTAATTAACTTTTCAGAAATCTACGAGGATGTTTAAATCGGAACATTATATTTTATCTTGTCATAAGTGCATGACTTTATCTACATCAAAAGCTGTCTCTTTTTCTTTTCTTTTTTACACTCGCTTTGAACGTACAATTTGTAAACATAGACGATTCCTGAGATATGACATGATTTAGAGTATCCGATACCAATAGAGTGTTTATATTTTCATGGGCAAGAGCATAGAGAATGATCAGGTGTGAAGTGTGTCAGTGTGGTAAGCTCTGCCGTTGTGAGGGTTGGCAGCTGGAGGAGGGGAGAATGGTTGAAGGAAGGGGAAGGGTGATTAAAGAAGGAGAAAGGATAATTGGAGGAGAAAGGAGAGATGGTTAAAAGAGGGAGGAGATGGGGTTAAGCGATTAAGAAAGGATAGCTGCTGCTAGAAGAAAGTACAGTCCATGGAATGAGAGAAGAAGGATACGACTAAAGAAAAAGGGAGTTTAGTAAAAGAAGGAGAAAGGGAAGGTTGATTGAGAAGGAACAGAAAATCCTTGATACAGAAAGAAAGTTAGTAAGAAAGGGAGATGGTGACAGGTTGAAGATGATAGAAAGTTTTTTTTTTTTTTTTTTTTTTTTTTATACTTTGTCGCTGTCTCCCGCGTTTGCGAGGTAGCGCAAGGAAACAGACGAAAGAAATGGCCCAACCCCCCCCCCCCCATACACATGTACATACACACGTCCACACACGCAAATATACATACCTACACAGCTTTCCATGGTTTACCCCAGACGCTTCACATGCCTTGATTCAATCCACTGACAGCACGTCAACCCCTGTATACCACATGACTCCAATTCACTCTATTCCTTGCCGTCCTTTCACCCTCCTGCATGTTCAGGCCCCGATCACACAAAATCTTTTTCACTCCATCTTTCCACCTCCAATTTGGTCTCCCTCTTCTCCTCGTTCCCTCCACCTCCGACACATATATCCTCTTGGTCAATCTCTCCTCACTCATTCTCTCCATGTGCCCAAACCATTTCAAAACACCCTCTTCTGCTCTCTCAACCACGCTCTTTTTATTTCCACACATCTCTCTTACCCTTACGTTACTTACTCGATCAAACCACCTCACACCACACATTGTCCTCAAACATCTCATTTCCAGCACATCCATCCTCCTGCGCACATCTCTATCCATAGCCCACGCCTCGCAACCATACAACATTGTTGGAACCACTATTCCCTCAAACATACCCATTTTTGCTTTCCGAGATAATGTTCTCGACTTCCACACATTTTTCAAGGCTCCCAAAATTTTCGCCCCCTCCCCCACCCTATGATCCACTTCCGCTTCCATGGTTCCATCCGCTGACAGATCCACTCCCAGATATCTAAAACACTTCACTTCCTCCAGTTTTTCTCCATTCAAACTCACCTCCCAATTGACTTGACCCTCACCCCTACTGTACCTAATAACCTTGCTCTTATTCACATTTACTCTCAACTTTCTTCTTCCACACACTTTACCAAACTCAGTCACCAGCTTCTGCAGTTTCTCACATGAATCAGCCACCAGCGCTGTATCATCAGCGAACAACAACTGACTCACTTCCCAAGCTCTCTCATCCCCAACAGACTTCATACTTGCCCCTCTTTCCAGGACTCTTGCATTTACCTCCCTTACAACCCCATCCATAAACAAATTAAACAACCATGGAGACATCACACACCCCTGCCGCAAACCTACATTCACTGAGAACCAATCACTTTCCTCTCTTCCTACACGTACACATGCCTTACATCCTCGATAAAAACTTTTCACTGCTTCTAACAACTTGCCTCCAACACCATATATTCTTAATACCTTCCACAGAGCATCTCTATCAACTCTATCATATGCCTTCTCCAGATCCATAAATGCTACATACAAATCCATTTGCTTTTCTAAGTATTTCTCACATACATTCTTCAAAGCAAACACCTGATCCACACATCCTCTACCACTTCTGAAACCGCACTGCTCTTCCCCAATCTGATGCTCTGTATATGCCTTCACCCTCTCAATCAATACCCTCCCATATAATTTACCAGGAATACTCAACAAACTTATACCTCTGTAATTTGAGCACTCACTCTTATCCCCTTTGCCTTTGTACAATGGCACTATGCACGCATTCCGCCAATCCTCAGGCACCTCACCATGAGTCATACATACATTAAATAAACTTACCAACCAGTCAACAATACAGTCACCCCCTTTTTTAATAAATTCCACTGCAATACCATCCAAACCTGCTGCCTTGCCGGCTTTCATCTTCCGCAAAGTATATATATATATATATATATATATATATATATATTCCTTGGAGGGTGAAGATTGGTATGTTGGAAGATACACTGGTTCCGATTATGATGTATGGATACGAGGCATGATGGATTGAAGATGAGACTGTAGGGAAGAGGGTGAATATATTGTAAATGAAATCATTTAGGACTATATGCAGTGTGGGGAGGGCTGATCGAGTAAGAAATGATAGGGTAAAAGAGATGTGGTAATAAGAAGAGTCTGGTTGAGAGAGCTGGAGAGGGTGTGCTGAAAGAGTTTGGACATATGTAGAAAATGGGTGGACAGTTGCTAACGAAGCAAATATATATTTCAGAAGTGCAGGGAAGAAGGAGAAGGTGGGGACCGAACTGGAGCTGGAAGGATGGAGTGAACAAGATATTTAAATGTTTGGGGGAAAGGCGTGCACAGGATGAAGTGAATTGGAGTAATGTGTTAGACAATGGGTGACGCTGTCGATGAACTGAACCAGGGCATATGGAGCAGCCAAGGGAAACCATGGAAAGGTGTGAGGCCTGTTTGTGGATAGGGAGGTTATGGTTTCGATGTATTTCACATAACTAGAGAATGGATATGAGGGACTCAAGCCTCTCCTTTGTCTGATCTTGGCGCAACCTTTGTGTGTGTGTGTGTGTGTGTGATTAATTAAGCTGATATCAGAGGATAAGGAATTATTGTAAGGGATTTTTTTTCTCTTGTAAAGTGTCACAGATTGTTCTTGAGCATAATCTGGATATTGTATTCTTCTTAAGTATCTGTTGGTTGTTTTATTGTTCTGTTGTTTCTGGGAATCAGCTGGGCAAAGTATTGTTCTTGTGAATCAGTTGGATGAAATATTTTTTCCTAAGGTGCTTGTGTTACTGTTCTTGAGCACCAGGTAGATACCCTGTTTCTCCTGAGCGTCAGCTAGATATCGTATTGTTGTAGATTAACAGTTGGATTTTTATCATGCCTGAAAATTAGGTGGATGTCGTATGTTTCCTGAGCATCATTTGATTACTGTATTCTCACTTAGCATTAGTTGGATATTCTTTTTTTTTATGATTATCAGCTGGCCATCGTATTACTCCTGAACATCAGCTGGATGCCATAATTTTCCTGAGCACCAGCTGTGTATTTCAATGTTCTAACCATCCGGTGTATAGAGTTAGAGCTCGGTGGAATGAACGCCATTGTAGGAAAATGGCATATTAACAAACTTCTACCCCGAATTGCTCACTGCTAAAACGTTCGCTGGCATTTCCTCATATTTTTGGAGGTAAAAGGTAAAAGAGCTGTATCCCAATCTCATACTTCAAAAACGAAGATGATGCGTGCAGGAAAAAGGAGCAGAGAGCCTGAGATAATACAGCAACACAAGCTGATAACACATGCTGTGGGTGAAGACTGTGTTGCATGTGGCTTATAGCCTTATTTATAAATTGTTTTACTTCTAGAACAATATCAGAGGCGCTTTTTGCTTTAAGATGATTACTTATCCAATAAAGGTTCATATTTTTTTTGCAATTATTCACTTCACATATGTTTTCCCTCTTATGTCACTGTCCAACGAGATGGTGATTATGAAAATTATTTGTCTTGCATGTTCAGGAAAGGTATGGCATAAGCACGGTGAATGTAGCTATTGCTTCAATTCATCTAATCCCATTCAATACTCATTCCAGCTTAACACAATGAAAGTTTACCTAAAGATTCTGACGTTCAATTTTAACATCACAAATTCCTGAGTCTCTCTCTAAGTGATAATCTGGTATGTCATATCATTTCATCGCAAAGTATACTAAAATTTTACCAGCATCATTTGTTATAACAGTATTTGAATGAAAATCTGTTTAAGAATATATTTCAAAAGCATGTGCTCCACCTCGGAAAGAAAAGTGAAAATAAAGCGAATCTACGAGGTATTTTCTCTATGGCATAGGCAACTGAACCCTTAATCAAGGCCATATCATTAACGTTATTAATCTATTTTTTTTTGTTACACTTTATCGATGTCTCCCGCGTAGCGCAAGGAAACAGACGAAAGAATGGCCCAACCCACCCACTTATACATATATATACATACACGTCCACACACGCACATATACATACCTATACAATTCAAAGTATACATATATATACGTACACAGACACATACATATATACACTTGTACATAACTCATACTTGCTGCTTTTATTCTTTCCCGTCGCCACCCCGCCACGCACGAAATGAGGTAGCGCTAGGAAAAGACAGCAAAGACACTCAGTCTCTAGCTGTCATATATAATGGACCGAAACCACAGTTCCCTTTCTACATCCAGGCCCCACAAAACTTTCCATTGTTTATCCAAGACGCTTCACATGCCCTGGTTCAATCCATTGACAGTATGTCGACCCCGGTGTACCACATCTTTCCAATTCACTCTATTCCTTGCACGCATTATACCCTCCTGCATGTTCAGGCCCCGATCGCTCCTGCATGTTCAGGCCCCGATCGCTCAAGATCTTTTTCACTCCATCCTTCCACCTCCAATTTGTTCAACCCACTTCTCCTCGTTCCCTCCACCTCTCACACATATATCCTCTTTGTCAATCTTTCCTCATTCATTCTCTCCATGTGACCAAACCATTTCAATACCCCCTCTTCTGCTCTCTCAACCACACTCTTTTTATTACCACACGTCTCTCTCACCCTTTCATTACTTACTCGATCAAACCACCTCACACCACATATTGTCTTCAAACATCTCATTTCCAATACATCCACCCTCCTCCGCACACCCTATATCTATAGCGCACGCCTCGCAACCAAATAGCAATGTTGGAACTACTATTCCTTCAAACATACCCATTTTTGCTTTCCGAGATAATTTTCTCGCCTTCCACACATTCTTTAACGCTCCCAGAACCCTCGTCCCCTCCCCCACCATGTGACTCACTTCTGCTTCCATGATTCCATCCGCTGCCAAATCCACTCCTAGATATCTAAAACACTTCACTTCCTCCAGTTTTCCTCCATTCAAACTTACCTCCCAGTTAACTTGTCCCTCAACCCTGCTGAACCTAATGGCCTTTCTTCTTTCACACACTTTACCAAACTCAGTCACCATCTTCTGCTGTTTCTCACCCAAATCAGCCACCAGCACTGTATCATCAGCGAACAACAATTGACTCACTTCCCAAGCCCTCTCATCCACAACAGACTGCAGACGCGACCCTCTCTCCAAATCTCTAGCATTCACCTTACAAACAACCCCATCCATTAACAAATTTAACAACTATTGAGACATCACGCACCCCTGCTGCATACCGACATTCACTGGGAACCAATCACTTTCCTCTCTTCCTACTCGTACACACGCCTTACATCCTTGATAAAAACTTCTCAGTGGTTCTACCAACCTACTTTCCACACCATATACTCTAAATACCTTCCTCAGAGCATCTCTATCAACTCTATCATATGCCTTCTCCAGATCCGTAAATACTACATACAAATCCATCTGTTTTTCTAAGTATTTCTCGCATACATTCTTCAAAGCAAACACCTGATCCACACATCCTCTACCACTTCTGAAACCACACTGCTCCTCCCTAATCTGATGCTTTGTACATGCCTTCACCCTCTCAATCAATACCCTCCCATATAATTTGCCAGGAATACTCAACAAACTTATACCTCTGTAATTTGAGCACTCACTCTTATCCCCTTTGCCTTTGTACAGTGACAATATGCATGCATTCCGCCAATCCTCAGGCACTTCACCATGAACCATACATATATTGAATATCCTCACCAACCAGTCAACAACACAGTCAACCCCTTTTTAATATATATATATATATATATATATATATATATATATATATATATATATATATATATATATATATATTATCCTTGGGGATAGGGGAGCAAGAATACTTCCCACGTATTCCCTGCGTGTCGTAGAAGGCGACTAAAAGGGGAGGGAGCGGGGGGCTGGAAATCCTCCCCTCTCGTTTTTTTTTTTTAATTTTCCAAAAGAAGGAACAGAGAATTGGGCCAGGTGACGGTAGTCCCTCAAAGGCCCAGTCCTCTGTTCTTAACGCTACCTCGCTAATGCGGGAAATGGCGAATAGTTTGAAAGAAAAAGAAAAAGAAGATATATATATATATATATATATATATATATATATATATATATATATATATATATATATATATATATATATATATATATATATATTTTTTTTTTTTTTTTCATACCATTCGCCATTTCCCGCGTTAGCAAGGTAGCGTTAAGAACAGAGGACTGGACCTTTGAGGGAACATCCTCACCTGGCCCCCTTCTCTGTTCCCTCTTTTGGAAAATTAAAAAAAAACTGAGAGGGGAGGATTTCCAGCCCCCCGCTCCTTTCCCTTTTAGCCGCCTTCTACGACACGCAGGGAATACGTGTGAAGTATTCTTTCTCCCCTATCCCCAAGGAGTATATATATATATATATATATATATATATATATATATATATATATATATATATATATATATATATATATCGTAGCTTAAGGCATAAACACATTCTCGTTACCAATCCCTTTGGACGGATAAACAGCTAAGGTGACTTGAGGCCCGACTGCCACAAATAGGATCCGAGCCTGTGAGCTCGACCCTGGACCGCTAGTCAATGCATCACGGTCAGGAACGTAAACTGCTACATCGCGGAAGTATGGTTACCAGATACCTCCTTCTCACTGGAAGTTTCTGGAAATAGTGACATCATTTCCTGTGCAGAACGTACGTACACAGCTATGCCTCACTCCCGGCAGGAGAGGAGGGGTGCTCGGGGAACACATCCGTTGATAAAGGCTTGTCTGGTAATTGAATATTTATGGAAATGGAGTAATTCGACCCACCTGCTGTTTCGCATTAGCGTTAAATGCAAGTTGCCTGATGAAATACTTTAATATTAACTCGCTTATACTCGCCTCTATTCAAACTTCTTTGAATGTATGAACACTTTGTTATCGGGAGTGATAGATAATAATGACATTTTGATTCGTCTGAAATAAAGATGGCTACAGGTAGACCCGTGTCTTAGTTGTAGGTAGTCTCCTCTTATTGGTAGATTCCTGCTATCATTGTAGGTAGGTTCTTCTAATAGTTGTAATAACACTCCTGCTATTGTTGAAGGTGCGCTCCTTTTATAGCTATAGGTAAATTCCTGCTATTTTTGTTGGTGGGTCTTATTATAGTTGTGGGTAGATTCCTACAACAGCTAAATGAAGGATTCTCTTACAGTTATAGTCAGATTCGTGCTAGTTTTGTAGGTATGTAGACAGATTTCTGTTAATTTAGTAGATTGAATCCCCTTGGATTAGACAGGTTCGTTTTATAGCTGTAGGTAGACTTCTCTTTTGAGGTTAACTACTCATACTTACCATGCTCAGCGTGCTTTCTGATTAGCCATGTCTATATATTAGTCTCTGTGACCGTCCAGAATTATCAACATTTGGACGGACGTACAGCTTATGATCATTTTGGACCATCCATTATTTTGCATCAGTGGTGAACTCCTCTCCACTGGTAGAATAACACAATGATACTATTATAGTACGTCATACCATCCAGACAGAACTTTTTTTCTTCCGATCCTGAAGAATTATTCCACAAGTTTAAGCTTTACCATTACGGAGATTTGTCGTTTTATTCGCAGTTCTTCATCCTCAAGGAAACTTTGGCAAAGACCTGCTTCCGCCTACAGCCAAGGCCAGCCTCCCTCAGGCCAACTTTCTTATCTCGACCAGTAACCATCCTGAATTGTTGTCCCGAATTGTTCCACATTTTCTCCACACGCGACGTTACGATCTCCTTAACTTTCTTTTTTGTTCTTTCTTTTCGGGACTCGAGACTTTTACCCGGTAAGACTGACCAATTCTACTTTTTCTTCCTTTTTGTTTCTCTCTCGTGTCCCTCGACTTTGGGTACGGCACAAAGCCATTGGTCCTGACCTCACGTATGGCGGGTTACTTGTGTTCTGCCGACGGATAATCATCGTATGATCTTGATACTTGCTGACTGACTCCGGAATGATACGTTAGGCCAAGTTGTTTCCCATGATAGAGTATTTTGTGGTCACAAAAGACGGAGAAAAGTCATCCTAAGCCAAGAATGTTCCTACAGCTGTCTTTCTACAAAGTGGGATGACACTAAGAATCTTCGCTTTAGTCTTAATGCACAGCAGAAGACACGCGAGGTTTCGTAAGATTACGCCTTAAAGAGAAGTGGTCTTAGAATTGCCCATTTCATTCATAAAAGTTTTCATAGGGATTTATGAAATTGATAGAATATCTGTTAAGGAAAAAAAGAAAATACCTGCTAACTTCAGGATCTTTATTGCTGAAGGTCTCCAGACTTAGAAGAGGAAGAAATCTTTCAGTACTGTTAAAGGATAATTTCTTTTCATTTCTGTATCCTCAGGATATTTCTACAAGACCCTTGCTGTCTCAAGGACACCAGTAGCAGGAAAACAATGGGCTCCTTTGGTGTGAAAAGTTTCTCGAAGAGGCTGTACTCCGTTTCCTCCACTGACGATGATGCAACCAGGCTGAGTCCGGTAACACTCAATCGGGGGCGTGCGGGGAATAGAGTGAATTGGAACGGTGTGTGTGTGCCGGAGTCGACGTGCTGTCGATAGATTGAACTAGGGCATGTGAAGCGTCTGGGGTGGACCATGGAATGTTTTGTGGGGACTAGATGTGGAAAGGGAGCTGTGGTTTCGGTGCATTACACATGACAGTTAGAGACTAAGTGTGAACGGATGTGGCCTTTGTTGTCTTTTCCTGGCGCTACTTTGCGTTCACGCGAGGGGAAGGAGGTGTCATTTCATGTGTGGCGGAGTGACGGCAGGAATGGATGAAGGCAGCATGTATGAAAATGTACATGTGTATATTTGTATGTGTCTGTGTATGTATATATATGTATACGTTGAAATATATAGGTTGTATATGTGCATGTGTGGCCACATATGTATATACATGTGTATGTGGGTGGGTTGGGCCATTCTTTCGTCTGTTTCCTTGCGGTACCTTTCTAACTCGGGGGACAGCGTCAAAGTATAATAAATGAATAGAATATATATATATATATATATATATATATATATATATATATATATATATATATATATATATATATATATATATATATGTGTGTGTGTGTGTGTGTGTGTGTGTGTATTAATTTATTTTCATGCAATTCATATTTCTGGACATCATTCTTTCAGCCAAGACGTACTGAAGTGCAATATGCTCGTGTCTTTATCTAGATACATGTTGCTCCCTTCTCCGACCGCGGATTTTTAGTGATTTGTATTAGACAAATATTATCCTTTCAAATTTTCTGTTTGTTCATTGCTCGTGTATTTGCATTTTCCAAAAAGAGCACTTCAGCTTTAGTTTCAATATTGAGCATAATCCACCAAATTTCCATGAACATAAGAGATAGCCAAAACTTAATGATATAATTTTTTTTTCTCATATTTTTCCATTTATTGCTAACCATTTTTCATATACGGAACTGGCCTTTGTCTAAAGATTATGTTATCTTATAATAATCTCATATTTCTCTCCACTTATTCTTGAAGTGTTTGAGCTTCACTAAGTTTATGTCTTAAAGTGTATATTTTAAGCTATATTGATTTTCTAAACATTCAATAACTTTTACACACGTTTTATGGATGATTATCCTGTGGATTTATTCAAGCACCTTATTGTTGCTTTCTATACATCGTATCGTCATAGCAGCCCATGATATTGAAAATAGTAAAAAGAAACAAACACTAAGGAGTCTTACGGTTATGGTAGAAGCAAGAGAGTTAGTCCTTGGTCACTTGGTCCTTTAGTTATGAGGAACGGTGACTTGGTTCAAAACAACGAAGCTATGGTAAAAATCTTAGATGACCTTCCTTCTTTCATCTGTATTTACAATTGAAGACACAGTTCCATGCTCGGAAACCGAAAGTCATTGATGAGAGAGGCTAACGTTCTTCAGCAAATTGACATATACTATGAGTGATAAACGAAATGAAAATGCTAAAATAGGCAGAGCTTGAAACGTTTTATCAAAGGGTAATGAAAGAAGTGAAATAATGAGATATATAAGCCCTTAACAGCCCCTCTCAAAAGGCCATTTGATCAGGGAAAAGTTCCAGATAAATGGAAGTTTGCTGATGTAATACCGATATTCAAAAAAAGGCAATGAGTCACTGCCTGGAAATTATCGTCCAGACTCGGAGAACTAATGGAAACCATCATTCGAGGTAGAATCATGAACCATTTGGAGGACCACCACGGGATGAACTATTCTCAGCAGCTTTCTCGACGAAATCGCTCGTCTGACAAATCTGCTTGATTTCTTTTATGATATAATCAACACTTATGACGAAAGTCAAGCAGTTGATGTCATCTCTCAAAATTCTGAAAAGGCATTCGAAAAGGCTCTGCATCAAAGGTTATTTGCAAAAGTGAAGTCACATGGCACTGATGGGGTTGTACTTCGTTGGATAGGAAATTAATTTACTGGCGGTAAACACCGTTGAGATTAATGGTCAGGCCTCAGAATAGTTTGACGTAAGAGGTGTAGTGCCACAAGGATCAGTTTTCTCTCTCCTACATATCAGTCTTATCGAAAATGGGCTGCATTGTAAGATATCAAAATTCCCTGATAATACAGTGCTGGGAAATATATCTACAAATGAACTTAAAAGTCAACAGCTCCAAACTGACATTGACAAAATGATGGACTGGATTCATAAGTGGCATATAGATTTTAACATCGGAAGTGCAGTTTTACATATTAGTGAAAACGAAAAGGCAAGCTACGGTGTGAATTCTGTTGGACTGCAAAATGCAAATGAGGAGAGACTTGGGCTTAATAATCTCTGTTGACCTAACACCAAGTAAGCAGTGCACAGCAGCGATGAAAATACCGAACAAAATTCATCAGTTCATAGATAGGGCCTTCGAATTCAAGTCTAGGGAAATCCTCAAGACTCTTCACAGTTCATTGGTTCGTCCGCTTCTTGAATTTTGTGTGTTCAGGTTTGGTTATCCTACCGAGAAGTGACTGACAGAATGGAAGGGTTGCAGCGTCTGAGAAACAGATTTTGTGAGAGTAAATGAAACGATTTGAATCTATTTGGCTTAGAAAAGAGAAGGGTTAAGAGGTGATCTAATACAAATGTTCAGAGTTCAGAAAACTTTCATAGTCTTAATATATCATGTTACTCAAGACTTGTTTCGTCTGATTTCACTCATAGCATTGGATACAAACTCGTGGGTAAACGTTTTACCTCAAATGAGGCGAGATACTTTTACTTTAAAACATATAACATATGGAAGGATTTGCCAGTTAGAGTGGTTGAAAGCAATATACGTTTAGAAATAGACTTGATAGATATTTTGCTTCAAGCCCTTGACTTACATTATTTGCGCCTCCTTAATCACACTGACAGTTTGATGAATACTCTTTATGAATTATCTGTAAACTTTCTAACTTATCCCACACTAATTCATGAGTTTCTGATATCTTCCACTATCACAAACAGCCACGAAAGCACCCAGTGGACTGTTGCTCTTTCTGTTCCTTTGTATGGTAGTGACATGCTGGGAGGCAAGATGTGTCTGCCACAGTACTTCCATCATAGGAAGCTGTGATTGTTCCTACCCAGTTTGAACTCATTATCACCAGCAGCGCTTGTTTTCTCACTTTATTATGACATTATAATCACCTGTTCAGTTTCTACACCCTTGGTTTACGGGAGGCAGAGGGGGATATTTGCTCAGTGGGGTCAAGGAGCAGCCCTCAAGCGTTAACTTTGCTACAGCCAGTGTTACATATCATCGTTCAACAGGATTAATGAAATACGTTGTGCTCAGTGAATAGGAAGGTCATATATAGAGGGTTATACTTAACACTGATAGTGCCGCGCAGTTGTACTCTTGAGGTAATTAATTGTACTCGGTACGCTAATTTCTAGCAGATATTTGGGATGGGTTAAAGTACTTACTAGGATATACTTCTGTATTCAAGGCGTAAAATTCTCTTACTGGGAGGTTTTAGTGCTATTATACTCATGTCTTAAAGTTATGTCTTGAATGTAATTTGAGATTATAATGGTTCACTGACAGGGAAGTTATCACAGTGAAAAAACTTTACTATCTGGTCATGCTTGGTATGAAAGTCTGGGTATACCTCTTATCCACCATACCACGGTATACCTTTCACTCCCTTCCTTGTTATATCGCTCCCATGCTTCCTACAATATTACTTCCTCTCAATTGACCATGAGCTTCCCCACCTGGACAACATACAGAGATTATCAACGTCTAGATTCCTCCAACTCTGGTGTGTACGAGAGTGTGAGTTTGGAGAGGGAAACCAAAACTAAATGTGAATGAGAGCAGGATTATTAGCTACAGTAGGGTTGAGGGACAAGTCAATTGGGAGATAAGTTTGAATGGAGAAAAACTGGAGGAAGTGAAATGTTTTAGATATCTGGGAGTGGATTTGGCAGCGGATGGAACCATGGAAGCGGAAGTGAGTCACATGGTGGGAAAGGGGCGGAAGTTCTGGGAGCGTTGAAGAATGTGTGGAAGGCGAGAACATTATCTCGGAAAGCAAAAATGGGTGTGTTTGAAGGAATAGTGGTTCCAACAATGTTATATGGTTGCGAGGCGTGGGCTATAGATAGGGTTGTGTGGAGGAGGGTGGATGTGTTGAAAATAAGGTGTTTGAGGACAATATGTGGTGTGAGGTGGTATGATCAAATAAGTAATGAAAGGGTAAGAGAGATGTGTGTAATGAAAAGAGTGTGGATGAGAGAGCAGAAGAGGGTGTATTGAAATGGTTTGGTTACATAGAGAGAATGAGTGAGGAAAGATTGACAAAGAGGATATACGTGTCAGAGGTGGAGGGAACAAGGAGAAGTGAGAGACCAAATTGGAGGTGGAAGGATGGAGTGAAAAAGATTTTGAGCGATCGGGGCCTGAACATGCAGGAGGGTGAAAGGCGTGCAAGGAATAGAGTGCATTGGAACGATGTGGTATACAGGGGTCGACGTGCTATCAGTGGATTAAACCAGGGCATGTGAAGCGTCTGGGGTAAACCATGGAAAGTTTTGTGGGGCCTGGATGTGGAAAGGGAGCTGTAGTTTCTGTGCATTATAAATTACAGCTAGAGACTGAGTGTGAACGAATGTAGCCTTCGTTGTCTTTTCCTAGCGCTACCTTGTGCGCGTGCTGGAGGAGGGGGTTGTCATTACATGTGTAGCGGGGTGGCGACGGGAATGAATAAAGGCAGCAAGTATGAATTACGTACATGTGTGTATATGCATATGTCTGTTTATGTATAAATATATGTATACGTTGAAATGTGTATGGATGTATATGTGCGTGTGTGGACGTGTATGTACAGTTAGGTTCGGTAAAATGATATCTTCTGGCTGTGTGATCCTGATGGGAAATGACCGGTGTAGACCCCGTTGCTCGCCAACGTGAGACGAAGGGTATTCGAGTACAATAGTATTTGAATAGTTATTTCCCTATAGGGACGATATCCATTACGGCTCATCTCAACATGACAGAGGTAAATTATCATCATTTCAATATATGTTCCTTAGGGCATTACGTATTTGTAGTCCAGAATATATTGATGATGAGTTTGAGAAGATATATTCTATTGGATCTAAGTTAATGCACCATAGATCTTTCATTGGTAGATCCCTTAAGTTAGCAAACAAATCGTTTTATAGAGTTGAACCCAAACCTCCCATTGACACCAAAAATCTTTTAGTTCTCCCTTTTGATAATGATTTTACCTTACTTCCCATGTTGCTTAAATCCTTTCATGTAAATGTTGCCTTCAGCAACAATGATACTATAAAGGATATCTTAATCAGGAACTCACCAGAAAATTCTCCTGGGTGCATCTATAAAGTGCCATGTAGAAATGGTGATAAGTTTTATGTTGGGCAAACTGGTAAGGATCTTTCTATTAGACTCAAGCAATATTAATCTAGTATAAGAACGGGACAGGAATCAAATGCCTTGTTTAATCACCTTAAAAACTATGATCATTTTATTGATTGGAGTGATACCATCTCAGTTATTAACTCTAACTTTAGTAACACGAGAAATATCATTGAATCTTTTATTACTAAATACACAAATAATTATAATCTTAATATCGGTGATGGTCTATACAAATTGGAATACTTTATTGTTGATAAAATTTGTAAACAATTCACCTTCATGTCCACATAATAAGTTTATGATACGCTCGTTGTCTGTCTTGGACAATCACATGTTTACCAAGTGGCGTCTTAGCTACGTCTCTTCGTTGTATATCAACTAACTGTTATATTTCTCTATTGTGTCTCCCCTGATGATGTGATTATTACACGAAAGTGCACTTGTGGAACTTATCGTGGTTCACTTTCCCCGTGGACTCATAGGAATATACTTGATCACGCGTAAAATTGTGATCCTTTCCAGTATATATATATATATATATATGTATACACAAGAGAGGCTAAGCTAAGACGCCATTGGTACACATGTGCTACTGGTTCGTGGTGTTTGGGTCTGGCACCGTGCCTGTCATAAGATTCTGTTATGTGGACAAGACAAGGAACCGTATATGATATTTGCCCACAACAAAGCAATCCAGTTTGTATAAACCTTCACTAATATTTATGCTAGAATTCTTTTTGTATTTGATAAGAGAAGATTCGATGATATTTCTCTTGGTCAAGGAGTTACAATTTGTAACTGAATTAGCACTATTCAGTACAATGGTCATGATTTTTAACTTGATTAAACAAAGCGTATAGTATACCTGTATTTATGTTGCTTGAGGCTAACAGATAAATCCTTACCAGTATGTCCGATATAAGACATATTACAGTTTTTACAGGGTAGTCTGTAAACACAACCCTTAGAATTTCCTGGCGAGTTTTTGATTAAGATATCCTTGATAATATTGTTATTTTTGAACGCTACATTCACATTAAAGGATTTAAGCAACCTTTAAGTAACATCAAATTATCGCTAAATGGGAGACCTAAAATATTTTTGGTATCAAGGGGAGGTTTGGGATTAATTCAATAAAATGGATGAAATGGACCCAATACACTATTTCTTCTCAAACTTTTCGTCAAAGAATTCTGGACTTCATATACGTAATACCATAATAAACATCGAGTGGAATGATGAGTGTTTAATTATGTCAAGTTGCGCTGAGTAATAATGAATATAAGTACAAACATTTGAGATGTTTTCTGTAGATACTAAATTTAAACATGTTTCTAAAGATGGTAGCATGCAATTGTTTTCCACTTCTACACTAAATTTGATATAAGGTACTAAATTGTTAAGTAAAGGGAGTAATGTTTGTAGATTTTCGCTTGTTGGTCAGACACAAAGAACATCATCTACATACCTAAACCAGCGGTCTTCCTGAGAGAAACTAATACACACATCCATGTATCCCCTTAAGAGAGCGCCGGAAACCATCCCGCGTTCCTTATCCTCGGCCTGCTGTGTGCCACATTCCTCTGCCGTGTTCTCCTGCTCTCTGCGACCGCCACTTTTGCCGCTGTTTTAGCCCAACGTATAAAGCCCCACGACTCTTTTATCACTTCATCCACACATATGTGAGGCAGCTTCCACGGCTTTTCTGAACTTGCTTGCTGAGTCACTCATGCACTTTTATCGCATCTTGCCATTTTGGTAGGTGTCCTCACTCGTCCATGAAGGCAGCAAACGCATTCGATGTCCCATTTTGATATAGATCACCTATATGTTCGCTGATACCTCGGCCTTGTTGCCCCATAGTGAATGGTTGGGCACCCAGGACTTGTTAATGCTTTTCTCCGCGTGTCGTTTTCAACACATCACTGAATTCGTCCCTAACGATGTAACAAGGTTTACCTCCGTCTTATGCAAGTATCTATCTCCATCTGAGACCTTACTTAAATTGGTGACTTTATATACTTATTCTCTTCTGGGTTGTTCTGTGTATTCACTCTGAGCCTTTCTGTTAAGGTAATGGCTTCTTTTTGACTTTCGTTAACATTCCTCTCTTTGTTTATCATACATATATGAATTATTAATGATCACACACGTGTGAACTGGGATAACAGGGGAGAAAGAATACATCCCACGTATTTCCTACGTGTCGTAGAAGGCGACTAAAAGGGAAGGGAACGGGGGGCTGGAAATCCTCCCCTCTCATTTTTTTTTAATTTTCCAAAAGAAGGAACAGAGAAGGGGGCCAGGTGAGGATATTCCCTCAAAGGCCCAGTCCTCTGTTCTTAACGCTACCTCGCTAATGTGGGAAATGGCGAATAGTATGAAAGAAAGAAATAAAATATATATATATGTATATATATATATATATATAAATATATATATATATATATATATATATATATATATATATATATATATATATATATATATATATATATATATATATATATATATATATGCATAGGTAAATAGATAGATAGATTGATCTATAGATAAATAAAGCGTGTGTGAGTATGTATTGGATACAGAAAAATGCTTTAGGAATCCCTTGAAAAGATTTTATTACATTGATTGTAGCGAATATCGCGTTGATTTCCTTGGTGATACTTTTTACTAATTCATATCTCGCTATATTTTTCCTCCTCTGCTTACAATGGCAAATGCATCAGAGCTATTGGCCAAAGTATTTACCCCACGATCCAGTGAGCAGCGCTGATTCATTAATGGAGCTGCATATGTTAATAAACTGTACGGTCAAGAGGATCCACATCTCTCTCTTGAATCTGTACATCTGACGAGGAAACATTTAGCAGAGCTCTGAGATTATGTGATATCCTTAGCGCCTCTCTCTCTCTCTCTCTCTCTCTCTCTCTCTCTCTCTCTCTCTCTCTCTCTCTCTCTCTCTCTCTCTCTCTCTCTTCTCGGCCCTTCGAGGGCCCCCTCTCGAGGCTGGTAAGGGCAGATTGGGTGGGGCTGCCTGGCAATTGACGTCACGGAGAGCACGTCCACCTGACGTCACAGGTGAGGGAAAACGGGCCAAGCCGGCTGATTTGGTTCATGCCTGGAGGGGGAGTGCGGTGGAGGAGAGTGGCAGCCAGACGACGGAGGGGAAGAAAAAAGGAGGGAGAGAACTTTTTTTACTTTCTTGCGAGTACTTAAGGCGGAGGCTTGCCAGAACACAGGGCTCGCGCGTAGTCCTCACCACAGAAAAAGAAGCTTGAGTTGCTAAGAAGTAGCAGTGTGATTTATGTGTTGTGTGAGAGATGGAGAGGTTGTATGTTTGTGGACTGAATGAAGGCAGCAGCCCACGTGTGGGTGAGGGAGACAGAAAAGACGGTTACTTGGGCCAAAGAACAAAACTTGACAGCCACTGAGTTTCGCTCCTTTTGTCCCAGGAAGCTGCATTTTCTCTCTGCCTCACCCACACGTGGGCTGCTGGCATTCAGTCCACAAACATACAACCTCCCCATCTCTCACACAACACTTGACAACACGTAACTCACACGACTCGCTCCTCGCAACACTTGATTTTTCTGCGAGGAGAGAGAGAGGGAGAGAGAGAGGGGAGAGAGAGAGAGAGAGAGAGAGAGAGAGAGAGAGAGAGAGAGAGAGAGAGAGAGAGAGCTGCGGATGGTCAAAACTGGCGATTATGGTTAAGGGTACATTGACCTGGCCATATCGGAAAAGCGAAGACAGAACCAGAAAGTAGTATTCATGAGATAGTCAGTAATTCATGGCCATGTGAAGAAACCACAAAATGATAAAGGAAGAAAGTTCACGTGTCTTAACAACAGGAGGAGGACGATATGAAAAGGAGTTTGACTCTCGCTCCAAGAGAATAGAAACCTATGACTGACGAATGATGCACTACCATATGGGGATCACCAGTGACTTGGCGTACAACAGAATGAGAGACATAAAGAAGACAAAAAAGTCTTAAGCAAATGAGACGTGTTCTTTGAGTATAACGAAGAAGTTGCAATTAAAAGAGGATAAAGATATTAGAGTGCATGGAAGTACATCAGATACCTAGATAGCAGTGGATCTGATGGTCTTTGGCGAGGTTATCTGCTTAGAGGACTGTAACAGGATCCAACACCCCTATTCTATATAGACGGAGGTGGGAGAGTAAAGCTGTTGAAAGAAATGGGAGGGTATACAAATGAACTGACCTGGAGTAAGTCAAATTGTAATATATGGAGTTCCTTTGTCTTTCCATGGCTGGTATGACTATATCTTCATTGGGGACTTGAGTCAGCTATAGATATATACTTAAAGATTTCACTGAGAGGTTCCTCGAAAGATTTAACTTTCACGGACGAACCGCTGTAACATTTAATGGCCCTAGGTTCTGAGGGTAGGTGCTTCAGAATTTGGGCAGGGTTTGAAGCTACACACATTGGCCTTTTCCTATAAAGCCATATCCCCCCCCCCCCCCCCTCCCGTGCAGCGCCGTGTTGTTGTACCCGTTTTGCTCGTTCAAAACAGGCGACCAGGCTTACAGAATATTTATCATCACCATCCATTATTTATTCTATGAATTTGTACTTATGTAAATATAAATAAAATGTTTGGTATTCAGATAATATAAACCTTTCACGTGATAAAAAAAACTATCGTTGAAGCCATTTTTTTTTCGTGCAGCATATATATATATATATATATATATATATCCTGCCATATGCTTACTTGACTCATTCGTTTTTCTCTTTGCCTTGGCAATGCAAGCTGGCTGGAGGGTCGCCTATATCTTCGTTGCAATGCATCTCAAAATTTATTTGCTTGTTTACACCATTTATTGAACAATTCCTTCTTTATTAACCTCTTTCTCTGTATTTGAGGGAAGAGGTACCCTTATTTCTCCCCCTTCATTTTACGTTTCACAGACCTTTCACTACGAAGCCTTTGTTCCTTGTAACCAAACTCTAAATCCAGTATTACATCACTATAGGCATTGTTTAGCTCTGTGTAGTTTCCACAGTTGTATATCCCCCTTAAATCTTGTTTCATCTCTGCTCTTTTCACATCTTGATATACCACAAAATCATATTTAAGCAATAAATGATCAGTTTTTCAATTGGTGTATCATTTATGATGTTATCAATATCCATTCTACTATATTTGAGTATTAGATCTAGTAATGGTAGTGTTACAGTCCCTCTCATCCTCGTTTGTTCATTGAAGTCGGAATTTTTTTTTTATAACTTTAGAGGATTTGTGCCTCCGCGACTCTGTCATTATGAGATTAAACGTCTTCCTAGTCTATTGTTGAAATCACCCATCATCAGTACTTTACTAGCACAAAAAAGTGTGTTTTACTGCTTTGTTTACCATCCTAGTTGTTCCTTCAATGAAATTATTGTATTCATCCTCTGGATCATTAAGATCCGTAGGAGAATCATATCAGCACTATGCACTTCTTTCCTGTAGTTGCAATGCTCATTATTTACTGCCCTAATGGGCTGTCTTTCTGTATTTCCTTGACACTCATGGCTATCTTTTATTAGGGAGGCAAATCCTCCTCATTCTTTGTCCTCTCGTTTTTGTTGTCATGCATCTCTGTGGACAGATGAGGTGAGATATTCTCTCTTTTAGTCAGCAACTCCGAGAGTCCCAGCTCTTCACCATTAACTACCAACCCATTTGAATTTATGCTCCTACTTTTCAGTCATACATTGCCATCACCTATATGTGATGCTGAGCTGTGGGGGGCTACTCCGTCCTGTTCTCTCATTTGGTGTCTCCTTTTTTTTTTTCCCTTCAGACTATATTCTTTGCTTTCTTCCTCTCTTCCATAGGTTTCTCACGTTGGATGAATGCCCTACTGAATTCCTACTAATCTTTAAGACTCTTAACCTGCTGAAGTACTTTCGGGTACCTGACTCCACCTGGAACGTAACCATAACTGGTCGTCCTCTTGTGTCGTGGTTATTACCACCGATTTGTCTCCTTACCTGCATCGTAGAGATTGCGTCGGGCGATTCCATAGCCACCGGGAATGTTTTAACGAACATTCTTTCTTCCCTGTCCCTATCACCTTTATCTGAAATGTGATCTTATGATCAGTGTCTTACCTCTATCAACTTTCTGCTTTACCAAACTTTCTAATGTCAGTGCCTTCCACTTCTCGGTTAGATCCTTTGAAGTTGGATTGTGAACGTCTGTGTTTTTGACTTTCTAAATTATCTCAGTTTGTTAACGAGCACTGGTCCTGCATACTCTGCTGTTTTCTGAACGTTTCATCACCGTACATGAATACATTGATTACTGTCATTACCAACTCTGGAGATTGTTTAGGTTCCCTTGTAACTTGATGCAATCCTCCTTGCTTTCCACTTCCCTCGTGACCTTTGCGAACAATGTCAGGTAGGAGTCCATACCTTCAGGCAATTGGTTTACATAGATCAAGGAGAGTAAGGATTTGTGTGTGTGTGTGTGTGTGTGTGTGTGTATGTGTGTGTGTGTGTGTGTGTGTGTGTGTGTGTGTAATTGCCAAAGACTGTTCTTTTAACTCTGATGATTTTATGTCATTATAGATAATTAATGTTTAACATAACAAGATGTAAGTCTTCTTAATCATATGCTACTTATTTTTGTATGTAGATTACAAAGGAAACGAAAAAAGATCATAAAAGGTCAGGTTTCACAGCGACGTAAAATATGTATATAATATGTTCATTAAATGATTCTTTGACGTTGCAATTACTCGGCATCATTATAGCTTATTCTTCGTCAGTTAACTATCCATCAAATTTTTGAAAAGGATCGTTTCAAACAGGACCATCGTTAAAGGGGCACTTCGGTAAATATTCTCTACGTTTTCTTTCCTGGCCTCATGCACATGAATGGGCGGCAGAATATTGCTGGGTTACGAGAAGACTGAAACCTTGCATGTCACATGAGGCGTTATTTCTTCAGCGTCATCTTTTACCCGGTATGGTCAGTGAACCTTACCATGAGTTATGCATTTTGAGACTCTCTCATTGGTCTAATGCCATTGTAGACGTACCTTTTCTCCTTGTGCCATCGTACCTCTCCCTCGCTCACTAGTCATATCCCACACTCCTTTCTAACACTTGTGCTTTACTGTCTAGTCTGCAGGATCTTCTGATCTGTCCTCCTTTACACTGTCTTGTCAAACACCTTTAGGTTTTCTATGAACTAGAAGAAAAATTGTCTTGAAGAATCAAATTTCCAGTACTCCCACGTACTGAAGACTTTTTGACTTGTACATAACATTTCAAAGTTCTTTTTCTTTTGTTGGTGACATAAGATGAAGCTGCATCTCGCAGTAACTTTTCTTAAGAAAGAGATTATATATATATATATATATATATATATATATATATATATATATATATATATATATATATATTATATTATATATATATATATATATATATATATATATATATATATATATATATATATATATATATATATACTGTTTTCCGAGCTTGCCTTTGGGCTCAAGTCCTACAATCCGTCACAGGACTCAATCCACCTTCTTTCCCCAACAAAACCAGCCACCACTTCCCGCAAGCCCCTTCTTGCACCCTCCTTCCCTTATCTTCCTCTTGTCGGCTGTCGAGTTTTGAGGAGGAAAATGGTGTCCTTTATCCCAGGGGGGGCCATCGCAGAGGGAAATCATATCATTGTTCCCTTGTGTGAACGGCCCCAGAATGGTCGCTACCCAGGTATTCACAACCACAACTACAATCTTACGAATTCCTTGTAACCAAAAGATTGACTCGACAGCATCTCCCAGTGTTGGAGTTTGCGTCCCTCATCGAAGGGTGGCAGTGTCCAGGTGCCATCTATGTGTGGAGAATGTGTATAGCAAACACATAGAGCACAACCCAGGAGAAGGTAAAGGAGGTAAAAACACAGTTTATAGAAACAAATATTTGTCATGGTATTTATACTGTTTTCCTCTGCTTCTCCTTCTTCCTCGCGTGGAAGTATCATTATCATTATCATTATCATATTATTGTTATTATAATTACTATTACTATTATTATTATCAGTATCATAGTATTATTGTTATTATTATTAATATTATCATTATCATTGTTATTATCATTATTATTATTATTATTTATATTATTATTATTATTATTTATATTATTATTATTGTTATTATTATTATTATTATTATTATTATTATTATTATTAGTATTATTGTTATTATTATTATTATCATCCATATTATTATTATTATCATACTTAGTATTATTATTATTATTATTATTATTATTATTATTATTATTATTATTGTTATTATTATCATTGTTACTATTATTATTGTTATCATTAATGCTATTATGATCATTGTTATCATCCTTAGTATTCTTATTTCTTTGATCCAATTTTCTTATTAGTTAGTTGGTGATGGGGGGAGGTTGGATGCTTTACTTGACATTTGTCGGTGATAGAGTTCGTGGTCGCTCTTGATCAAGGGATAATATCTGTGTGTTGTAGCCCTTCAGCAGGTCCTCCCTGATGCGTATCCTCCTCCTTGTATTAGATCATATCCATTGCATCCCCACACCAAGCTCGTTCAGTCTCCTGTTTACACTACGCCTTCTCTCAAGTCATCCTGCATCAGGTCATCTGTATCACCTCCACGTCTGGTCATTCCCCTCGCCCTCCTACTTGAAGTCATCTTTATAGCCTCAAGACTATATCATCTCTAATGCCTTTGGTATGAGGATCATCTCTGCCATCCCGTACGTCAAATCATCAACATCGCCATCCACATAGGGTCAGTATTGTTACTCCTTCCACAAGATCATATACATCAACCCATACGTCAGGTCTTCTCCATCATCCTAACTACGCCAGTTAGTTCCCCCCCCTCCCCTGAACTATGACATATTCCTCCCCTCTATTTCACCAGGTAGTATTGACGTCCCTTGCACCAAGTCACCAGTTTCCCCTCCTGCACCTGGCTGTCATCCTTGCCTTCCCCAGGTGACAAACATGGCCATTACCTACATCATGTTTTCATTAGTGCTCTTAAAACCCGCCCGGCGTCTTCGCCCTCCTCAGCACCCAACCCTTCCCTGTCCACCTGCTCCACAACGTAATGTTCCTCATCTCTTCAACAGGTTACTCTCTCTCTCTCTCTCTCTCTCTCTCTCTCTCTCTCTCTCTCTCTCTCTCTCTCTCTCTCTCTCTCTCTCTCTCAGCACCAGACCTTCACCAGAATCAGTTCCTCGACCACCCGACGCGAGGTCATCATCCATTTCCCGTGCCCGCCGCCAGGTAACGCTAGCCACCCAGTTGGACTGGCGCGCACGTACAATCGAAACGAAATCTGATTACTTCGCTACTGGAGAGATCCCACGCCGATTGCTGTTGTCTTCTGGCCGCTATGTTGCGTCTGGGAGCAAAGTGGGAAATAGAGAGAGAAGAGAGATACAAATGTGGAAGAGACACGTGTCTAGTGGAGAAACACAGAAATGCTGAGGACATGATGGCATAAATGGTATATATGACAACATATGGCAATATAAATATATATATATATATATATATATATATATATATATATATATATATATATATATATATATATATATATATATATGAATTCTCTTTTCATTCTTTTTTTCATACATGATAGCTGTTTCCCGAGTTAGCAAGGTAACACCAGAAACAGACGAGGAAAGTCCACATCCGCTCACATCCATTCTCTAGCTTTCATGTGCAGTGCACCGAACCCACAGCCTCCTATCCACAACCAGGCTCCACAGACTTCTCCGTGGTTTACGTGCCATGATTCTATCCGTTGAAAGCACGTCGACACCTGTATAGCACATTGTTTCAATTCACTGTATGCTGTACACGCCTTTCACCCTCTGCATGTTCAGGTCCCGATCAATCAAAATGTTTTTCACTCCATCCTTCCATCTTCAGTTGGTTTCCCCATTCTCCTTGTTCCCTACACTTCTTACACATATATTCTTTGTGTCAACCTCTCTTCATTCATTCTCTCCATATGTGTGAAACAATTTAGTACTCCTTATTGAGCTCTCAACCACACTCTTTGCACAGCCATGCATTTCTCTCAACATATTATTACTTACTCGATCAGACCACATATTGTCCTTAAACATCTTATTTCCAACACATCCACCCTCCTCTATATATCCTCATTTAGCTAATATCTCACATCCATTTAACGTTGCTGGAACTGCTATAACTTTGGATATTCTCATTTTCACCTCATCAGATAACAACCTCTCATTCCACGCATTCTTCAATTCTCCCAGAACCTTTGCCCCCTCAACCACCTTATGACTCTACCGCTTCCATGGTTCCATTTGCCGCCATGTCCACTACCAGATATGTAAAGAACTTCACTTCCTCCAGTTCTCTTCATTCAAACTCACACTACATCTAACCTCCTTCTACCTTACTAAACGTAATAACCTTGCTCTTATTTACATCTGCTCTCAACTTTCCCACACTCTACCACACTCAGTCACCAATTTTAGCAGTTTCTCACTCGAATCTGCCACCAGTGGTGTTTCATCAGCAGACAACAGCTGACTCTCTTCCCAAGCCCCCTCGTCTCTTACAGACTGCATACTCGCTTCTCACTTTTAAGACTCTTGCATTTAACTTTCTTACTACCCATCAATAGAGAAATTAAACAGCCATGGTAATATCACACACGACTACCACAAACCAACATAGAACCATTTGCTCTCCTCTCTTCCTACTGTTACACGTGTCTTACACCCTTGATAAAGACTTATCACTGCTTCTAGCAGCTTGCCTCCCACACCATATATTGTTAAAATTGTCCACAAGGCATCTCTATTAAGCCTATCATATGTTTCCCCCAGATTCACAAATGCCCCAGGCAACTCCTGTTTTTCAATTATTTCTCATACATGTTTTTTAAAACAAACACCCGACCGACACATCCTCTACTGCTTCTTGGAACCACACTGCTCCTCCCCAGTCTAATGCTCCGTACATGCCTTCACCTTCTCAATCGCCACCCTTCCCACACAACTTACTAGATGCAATCAACAAACTTATACCTCTGTGGTTTGAACATTCACCTTCATCCCCACGGCCATTATACAGTGGCAGTATATGTGCATACTGCCAATCCACAGTCACTTCACGATCCATACGTGCATTGAAAACCCCTTAAGGTAAGAAATTCAGCTGCAATACCATCCACTCCAGCCGCCTTACCACATTTCGTCTTACATAAGGCTTCACCACTTTCTCTTTCTTGACCCAACCACTCCCCTAACTCTCTTATTTCGCATACCACCATGACCCAAACATCTTACATCTGCCACCCAATCGTGACACATTCAACAGTCTTTTAAAATACTCACATCATCTCGTCACTTCATCACTGCCTTTTACCACTTCCCCATTTGCCACCTTCACTGAGGTTTCCATTATTTTTTTTCGTATGTTATTTTCGTATACTATTTCCAAAACATCTATTTCTCCCTGAAGTTTACAGATGCTTTCACTTCAACTCTCATTTTCCCTCTTTTCAACATCTGCATCTCCTCTTTATCTTGTGCCACTTTCTCATGCATGTCCTAGTCATTTGCACTCCTTCCCTGTAATTACGCATCGCTGGTGTACCCCTCTCTTTTGCTACCACCAACTTTACTTTATTATCCCACCACTCACTACCCTTTCTGCCTACCTCCTACCTTACGCATGCCACACGTATCTCTTGCATGAGCCAGCTCTGCTCCTCTACATACCTCTCATTCCTCACCCACTCCCTTAGCTTTGCTTACTCTCACCTTTTGCCATTCTGAACACAATCTCTCCTGATATTTCTTCAAACAGGTTTTCTTTTTTTTTAAAGCTCACTTACTCTCACCACTCTCATCTGACCCATAATGTTTCCTCTTTTCCGAAAACCACAAATTTTTACCTTCGCCTTCACTAGGTATTGATTAAACATCCCACCGAGTACCACTCTCAACACCCTCACATCCAAAAGTGTCTTTAATGCACGCCTATCTATGTGTATGTTATCCGTAATGTTCCTGACCACCTTTCCTGCTGATATACTTATACTTGTGTACGTTCGTCTTTTATAAACTAGGTATTCCCAGTCACCTGTCCTTTTTTTCGCACACAAGTTCGAAACCTGTTTTCATTGCCATTCATAATACTGAATACCTTATGCCTCCTAATACCCTCAACTGCCACATTACTCACCTTCACCTTTAGATCACCCATCACTAATACCCAGCCTCTTGCATCGAAATTGCTGACACTTTCATTCAGCTGCTCCCAAAACACTTGCTTTTCATGACTTTTCTTCTTATGACCAGGCGCATAAACACTAATAATCACCCATCTCTCGCAATCGATTTTCATTTTTACCCACATCAGTCTCGCGCTCACTTCCTTATACTCTGCCTCACACTCCCGCAACTCCTGCTTCAGCAGTGGTGCTACCCTTATTTAGCTAAACTTTACCCTTAAACTTTGTTTCACTCAGAGCCAGAACATCCAGGATTCTTGCCTCAACTTCATCTCCCTTCTTCTCATATTGGTTACATTCACATACATTTAGACATCCCAATTCAAGCTTTTGAGGAGGATGAGCACTCTCTGCTTGTTTCCTTCTTCTGTTCCACCTTGTAGAAATTGAAATACAAGGAGGGTGGGTTCCAACCCCTCGCTCTCGCCCCCTTTAGTCGTTTTGTACGACATGCGGGGAATACGGAGGCAGAATTCTTTCTCCCCTACGTGCTGTCAATGGACTGAACCATGGCATGTGAAACGTCCGGGGTAAACCATGGAAAGGTTTGTGGGGCCTGGATGTGGGTAGGGAGCTGTGGTTTCAGTGCATTACACATGACAGCTAGAGAATGTTTCCTGCGGGGCGGGGTAGCACCAGGAATGGATGAAGGCAAGCAACTATGAATATGTACATGTGTATCTATGTATATATCTGTGTATGTCTATGTATATGTATGTATATGTGTATTCCTAATAATATGTGTATATGTTGATACTGACCCGGGAAACGGCGATCAAGAATAATAGATAAATAATAGATAGATGAAAGTATAATTCTTTGTACATATTCGCCATTTCCCGCGTTAGTGAGGTAGCGTTAAGAACAGGGGACTGAGCCGTGGAGGGAATATCCTCACTTGGCTCCCTTCTCTGTTCCTTCTTTAGGAAAAATTAAAACGGGAGGGGAGGATTTCCAGCCCCCCCACTCTGTCCCCTTTTAGTCGCCTTCTACGACACACCGGAAATACGTGGGAAGTATTCTTTCTCCCCACATCCCCAGGGATGATATATGTATATATATATATATATATATATATATATATATATATATATATATATATATATATATATATATATATATTTGTTTATGGATGGGGTTGTTAGGGAGGTGAATGCAAGAGTTTTGGAAAGAGGGGCAAGTATGAAGTCTGTTGGGGATGAGAGAGCTTGTGAAGTGAGTTAGTTGTTGTTCGCTGATGATACAGCGCTGGTGGCTGATTCATGTGAGAAACTGCAGAAGCTGGTGACTGAGTTTGGTAAAGTGTGTGGAAGAAGAAAGTTAAGAGTAAATGTGAATAAGAGCAAGGTTATTAGGTACAGTAGGGTTGAGGGTCAAGTCAATTGGGAGGTAAGTTTGAATGGAGAAAAACTGGAGGAAGTAAAGTGTTTTAGATATCTGGGAGTGGATCTGGCAGCGGATGGAACCATGGAAGCGGAAGTGGATCATAGGGTGGGGGAGGGGGCGAAAATTCTGGGAGCCTTGAAGAATGTGTGGAAGTCGAGAACATTATCTGGGAAAGCAAAAATGGGTATGTTTGAAGGAATAGTGGTTCCAACAATGTTGTATGGTTGCGAGGCGTGGGCTATGGATAGAGTTGTGCGCAGGAGGATGGATGTGCTGGAAATGAGATGTTTGAGGACAATGTGTGGTGTGAGGTGGTTTGATCGAGTGAGTAACGTAAGGGTAAGAGAGATGTGTGGAAATAAAAAGAGCGTGGTTGAGAGAGCAGAAGAGGGTGTTTTGAAATGGTTTGGGCACATGGAGAGAATGAGTGAGGAAAGATTGACCAAGAGGATATATGTGTCGGAGGTGGAGGGAACGAGGAGAAGTGGGAGACCAAATTGGAGGTGGAAAGATGGAGTGAAAAAGATTTTGTGTGATCGGGGCCTGAACATGCAGGAGGATGAAAGGAGGGCAAGGAATAGAGTGAATTGGATCGATGTGGTATACCGGGGTTGACGTGCTGTCAGTGGATTGAATCAGGGCATGTGAAGCGTCTAGGGTAAACCATGGAAAGCTGTGTAGGTATGTATATTTGCGTGTGTGGACGTATGTATATACATGTGCATGGGGGTGGGTTGGGCCATTTCTTTCGTCTGTTTCCTTGCGCTACCTCGCAAACGCGGGAGACAGCGGCAAAGCAAAAAAAAAATATATATATATATATTTATGTATATATATATATGTATATATATATATATATATATATATATATATATATATATATATATATATATATATATATATATATATATATATATATGGCCCACAGGTGTGGGGGCGGGTACAGATGTGGGGTACAAGTCTGGGAGAGGCGCCGGCTTGAAGAGGGACTCTGAGGTAGGAGGGAAGAAAGGACTTGAGTAGAGAGATCGTAGGTATTAGAGAAAGTCACATGCTTGGGTGGAAGGGCGCAATGGTGAGGAGACACAGGTTCGTGGAAGTGTAGTGGAACGAAACAAGTGTCGGAGAGAGTAACAGGTGTGACGAAAACCCATTCGTTGATGAGGGTCAGGTGTGGGGAGACTCAGGTTTTTTTTTCTTTTTTTTTGAAGAGAGACACGTGTGGAGGGGAAACACAAGTGTAAAGGAAAGAGACAGGTGTAGAGAGTGGCATAGATCTGGAAAAGACACATGTATAGGAGTGAGTCACGTGTGCCGTGGGAGGCGGGAGAGAGAGAGAGAGAGAGAGAGAGAGAGAGAGAGAGAGAGAGAGAGAGAGAGAGAGAGAGAGAGAGAGAGAGAGCGTACCCATGACGAGACTTAACCAATAATGGCAGGGCTAGCGCGGAGAGAGAGAGAGAGAGAGAGAGAGAGAGAGAGAGAGAGAGAGAGAGAGAGAGATGGGGAGAAAGCGACAATGTGTAAATGTATTGGGGAAAATTGACTTGAAAGGAATTACAAGTAAAAGAAAATGAAATAGAAAAAAAAAGATGTGACACGAAACCTGATAAAGAAAAATGACAGAAAGGCATGTGAGCACAACTGGCCAGGGACCCTTAGCTGTGTACATGAGCATTCTTCAAGTGGAGGCAACCAGAGCAGTGGAAGATAACAGTAAATGATAACACTGGAACACTGGGAAAGATAATGGTGTGTGGGCAGTCATAATCCAGAGAAATATCGAATCCAGATAAACAAAGAAGACACCGAGTGTAAGAGAAATCAGACTTATCAACAAATTAGCAAGTGTTAACTCATGGAAGGGCAGAGGAAGAGGAAATAAGAGAAAATGCAGCAAATAAGAAAGCACAGGAAAAGAGGAAGAGGGTGAATTCTTTTAACCACCAAATGAATTCATCGATCTACAATGAAAATAGCTGTACACAAGTCTTGCAACAGACATAATGTAAAATCATGTCTCACATCTTCAATGGGGGTCCTTTGCAAGTCATATTAACTGTATGGTCTCCTGCAGTATACATATAATGAATGCAGAACGCCTGATATAAGGACTTTTGCATGCAGCAGACGTCTAAATTCTGAACCTCTAAAGATTAAGAAGGCAGCGCGGGAGAATGTGAAAAGGACCTGTGTATGTTGGAGTAGAGGAACCCGACAGAAATAATGATTGATAGGAAAAACTTCTGGATGAAAAAAAAATATCGACAAGAAACTCCTTTGTTAACCACCTCCCGGCAGTGGTACACTGCTCAAACCATTAGTGTAATAATTCCGTACGTTTATATCCACTGCAGGGAGCATCCGTGGCAGAAGGCTGGGAGAAGTATATGCAACTCTCCTTAGAAATGAAATCAGGGCCAGAAATTTCTCAGCTCTACTTTTAAGTGAATTAACTCCTTAGTTCTTCCTCTTGACCTGGGAATAACGGCAATTAGTTAAGTAAGCTTGTTTGGGTCCTTTTTCCCTTCGGCTTATTTCTGTCCTTGAGGGTCTAAAGTTGCCCTGTGGTTAAAGGGTATTTCTCTCTCTCTCTCTCTCTCTCTCTCTCTCTCTCTCTCTCTCTCTCTCTCTCTCTCTCTCTCTCTCTCTCTCTCTCGTTCTCTTTAAGTACAGTCGAGCACTCGACGTAGCTGTACACTAGATATAGCTCTGCATGAGATATAACTGTTTGCATGAGATATAGCTGTGTGCGAGACGTTGCTGTACACCATAGTGTTGCATTAAATGTAGTTATGCTCTTAAACATGACTGCAGCAAATGTGGCTTTGTACCAGAAATATCTGTGAACAAGATTTACTTGTGCACTAATTATTCCCATAGAATCGAAGTAGCTTTGCTCTAGACACTGCTGCTCCCTCGATATTACTGTATGCCATAACTCACTGCGTAAGGTAATTACTCACATATGCGCACAAATAATTTTGTACCGATACGTATGATTTACACATTTTAATTTGATTTTCACGCTGAACATCCCCCAGTATCCCTTTTTGTACTCCGCGAGACGTATTTTAGTTAAATCTCAGCAATGATCACCCCCTCACCATAGCTTGGTGTTCCTACATATACATGAGGTAAATGAACCTGCCAGGGAGAACGGATCGTCGCAATTGCAGCTCCTGCTGAACTCAATACCGGCCACGGAGCTTCAAGGCTCAGTATATTTTAGCCAAGGGAATTACACAGATCTTGAGTACATTTGCCTCGTGTGTTGCAATACCTCGGTGTGCTCAGTGTTGTAATGCATGGATGTGTTCTTCCCAGACGAGGTAAGTTGGTGTATTCGTTCAACAGAGGAAATTATGCTGGATTCACCATAGGTGGGGGAGAGTTTCCGGTGTATTTGACTCACCTGGTGCAATGTTTTTAAGTTTTCGTTTCAACCTGCAGCACAACTTTAAAGTAGTTGGCTCTGCGAAATTGTGGCATATTAGCTACTCTCCTGATTTAAGATTGTGTTGTCTTCGCTTCATCTGATGCAAAACACTGGTGAAGTTGTATCTAACGCGCAGTTGTCATGTATTTGCTTCGCATCAAGATATAATTCTATATGCCTCATCTGATGAATCGTATGAGCGTATTTCCATCATATGGTAACTATGACTGCAGTGTATACTTAACCCGATGCACAGTTAAGGTCTAATATCTTCACAATATATATATATATATATATATATATATATATATATATATATATATATATATATATATATATATATATATATATATTCATTTATTTATTTATTATACTTTGTCGCTGTCTCCCGCGTTAGTGAGGTAGCGCAAGGAAACAGACGAAAGAATGGCCCAACCCACCCACATACACATGCATATACATAAACGTCCACACACGCACATATACATACCTATACATCTCAACGTATACAAATATATATGCACACAGACATATACATATACACACATGTACATCATTCATACTGTCTGCCCTTACTCATTCCCGTCGCCACTCCGCCACACATGAAATGACAACCCCCTCCCCCCGCATGTGCGCGAGGTAGCGCTAGGTAAAGACAACAAAGGCCACATTCGTTCACACTCAGTCTCTAGCTTTCATGTATAATGCACCGAAACCACAGCTCCCTTTCCACATCCAGGCCACACAAAACTTTCCATGGTTTACCCAAGACGCTTCACATGCCCTGGTTCAATCTATTGACAGCACGTCGACCTTGGTATTCCACCTCTGACACATATATCCTCTTTGTCAATTATTCCTCACTCATTCTCTCCATGTAACCAAACCATTTCAAAACACCCTCTTCTGCTCTCTCAACCACACTCTTTTTATTACCACACATCTCTCTTACCCTTTCATTACTTACTCGATCAAACCACCTCACACCACATATTGTCCTCAAAACCTCTCATTTCCAGCACATCCACCCACCTCCGCACAACTCTATCTATAGCAACCATGTAACATTGTTGGAACCACTATTCCTTCAAACATACCCATTTTTGCTTTCCGAGATAACGTTCTCGCCTTCCACACATTTTTCATCGCTCCCAGAACCTTCGCTCCCTCCCCCACCGTATGTCTCACTTCCGCTTTCATGGTTCCATCCGCTGCCAGATCCACTCCCAGATACCTAAAACACTTCACTTCCTCCAGTTTTTCTTCATTCAAACTTACCTCCCAATTGACTTGTCCCTCAACCCTGCTGTACCTAATAACCTTGCTCTATTCACATTTCCTCTCAGCTTTCTTCTTTCACCCACTTTACCAAACTCAGTCACCAGCTTCTGCAGTTTCTCACCCGAATCAGACACCAGCGCCCTATCATTAGCGAACAACAGCTGACTCACTTCCCAAGGCCTCTCCTCCACAACAGACTGCATACTTGCCCCTCTTTCCAAAACTCTTGCATTTACCTCCCTAATAACCCCATTCATAAACAAATTAAACAACCATGGAGACATCACGCACCCCTGCCGCAAACCGACGTTCACTGAGAACTAATCACTTTCCTCTCTTCCTACTCGTACACATGCCTTACATCCTCGATAAAAACTTTTCACTGCTTCTAACAACTTGCCCCCTACACCATATATTCTTAATACCTTCCACAGAGCATCTCTATCAACTCTATCATATGCCTTCTCCAGGTCCACAAATGCTACATAAAAATCCATTTGCTTTTCTAAGTATTTCTCACATACATTCTTCAAAACAAACACCTGATCCACACATCCTCTACCACTTCTGAAACCACACTGCTCTTCCCCAATCTGATGCTCTGTACATGCCTTCACCCTCTCAATCAATACCCTCCCATATAATTTCCGAGGAATAGTCAACAAACCTATACCTCTGTAATTTGAGCACTCACTTTTATCCCCGTTTCCTTTGTACAATGGCACTATGCAAGCATATATATATATATATATATATATATATATATATATATATATATATATATATATATATATTTTTTTTTTTTTTTTTTATTATACTTTGTCGCTGTCTCCCGCGTTTGCGAGGTAGCGCAAGGAAACAGACGAAAGAAATGGCCCAACCCTCCCCCCCCATACACATGTATATACATACATCCACACACGCAAATATACATACCTACACAGCTTTCCATGGTTTACCCCAGACGCTTCACATGCCCTGATTCAATCCACTGACAGCACGTCAACCCCGGTACACCACATCGCTCCAACTCACTCCACTCCCCGCCCTCCCCCCACCCTCCTGCATATTCAGGCCCCGATCACACAAAATCCCCTTCACTCCATCTCCCCACCTCCAATTTGGTCTCCCTCCCCTCCTCGTTCCCTCCACCTCCGACACACACATCCCCCTGGTCAATCTCTCCTCACTCACTCTCTCCATGTGCCCAAACCATATATATATATATATATATATATATATATATATATATATATATATATATATATATATATATATATATATATATATATATATATAATTTACCATTTTTTTAAATTTACCTGGTAAATTATATGGGAGGGTATTGATTGAGAGGGTGAAGGCATGTACAGAGCATCAGATTGGGGAAGAGCAGTGTGGTTTCAGAAGTGGTAGAGGATGTGTGGATCAGGTGTTTGCTTTGAAGAATGTATGTGAGAAATACTTAGAAAAGCAAATGGATTTGTATGTAGCATTTATGGGTCTGGAGAAGGCATATGATAGAGTTGATAGAGATGCTCTGTGGAAGGTATTAAGAATATATGGTGTGGGAGGCAAGTTGTTAGAAGCAGTGAAAAGTTTTTATCAAGGATGTAAGGCATGTGTACGAGTAGGAAGAGAGGAAAGTGATTGGTTCTCAGTGAATGTAGGTTTGCGGCAGGGGTGTGTGATGTCTCCATGGTTGTTTAATTTGTTTATGGATGGGGTTGTTAGGGAGGTGAATGCAAGAGTTTTGGAAAGAGGGGCAAGTATGAAGTCTGTTGGGGATGAGAGAGCTTGGGAAGTGAGTCAGTTGTTGTTCGCTGATGATACAGCGCTGGTGGCTGATTCATGTGAGAAACTGCAGAAGCTGGTGACTGAGTTTGGTAAAGTGTGTGGAAGAAGAAAGTTAAGAGTAAATGTGAATAAGAGCAAGGTTATTAGGTACAGTAGGGTTGAGGGTCAAGTCAATTGGGAGGTAAGTTTGAATGGAGAAAAACTGGAGGAAGTAAAGTGTTTTAGATATCTTGGAGTGGATCTGGCAGCGGATGGAACCATGGAAGCGGAAGTGAATCATAGGGTGGGGGAGGGGGCGAAAATCCTGGGAGCCTTGAAGAATGTGTGGAAGTCGAGAACATTATCTGGGAAAGCAAAAATTGGTATGTTTGAAGGAATAGTGGTTCCAACAATGTTGTATGGTTGCGAGGCGTGGGCTATGGATAGAGTTGTGCGCAGGAGGATGGATGTGCTGGAAATGAGATGTTTGAGGACAATGTGTGGTGTGAGGTGGTTTGATCGAGTAAGTAACGTAAGGGTAAGAGAGATGTGTGGAAATAAAAAGAGCGTGGTTGAGAGAGCAGAAGAGGGTGTTTTGAAATCGTTTGGGCACATGGAGAGAATGAGTGAGGAAAGATTGACCAAGAGGATATATGTGTCGGAGGTGGAGGGAACGAGGAGAAGTGGGAGACCAAATTGGAGGTGGAAAGATGGAGTGAAAAAGATTTTGTGTGATCGGGGCCTGAACATGCAGGAGGGTGAAAGGAGGGCAAGGAATAGAGTGAATTGGATCGATGTGGTATAACGGGTTGACGTGCTGTCCATGGATTGAATCAGGGCATGTGAAGCGTCTGGGGTAAACCATGGAAAGTTGTGTGGGGCCTGGATGTGGAAAGGGAGCTGTGGTTTCGGGCATTATTGCGTGGCAGCTAGAGACTGAGTGTGAACGAATGGGGCCTTTGTTGTCTTTTCCTAGTGCTACCTCGCACACATGAGGGGGAGGGGGAAGGTATTCCATGTGTGGCGAGGTGGCGTGGGAGTGAATGGGGGCAGACAGTGTGAATTGTGTGCATGGGTATATATGTATGTGTCTGTGTATGTATATTTGTGTGTACATTGAGATGTATAGGTGTGTATATTTGCGTGTGTGTGTATACATTGTGTATGGGGATGGGTTGGGCCATTTCTTTCGTCTGTTTCCTTGCGCTACCTCGCAAACGCGTGAGACAGCGACAAAGCAAAATAGATATAAATAAATATATGTATATGTATGTATATATAGCCTGATGCAAGATTTTATGTCTATGTGACTTAGTGAAAGGTTTGGCTGTATACAGCCAGGATATTCTCTTCACCTGAGGGGGATGAAAAAAAAAAAGAGTCATGCAACACACTCCAGACTTGATGCAGAGTCATGTTGTGTCCTCCTACCCGTGATGTATGATTCTTTTCTTTATACTTTTGCGACAACATGAAAATCTTTGTTGTATTCACCCACCCTAAGGCAGATTCGTGTTCTTTTGTTACAGCCCATGCACATTGTTGAGGAATTTTTATTCTATGCATAAAAAGTTTCTTTATATTATTTCCATTTAACAAGAGGTTTAGATAAATACCGTCTGATGAGCTGTTTCAGTTGTATATGTATATATATATATATATATATATATATATATATATATATATATATATGTATATGTGTGTGTGTGTGTGTGTGTGTGTGTATTATACTTTGTCGCTGTCTGCCGCGTTAGCGAGGTAGCGCAAGGAAACAGACGAAAGAATGGCTCAACCCACCCACATACACATGTATATACATACACGTCCACACACGCACATATTCATTCCTATACATTTCAACGTATACATATATATATATATATTTTTCTTTTTCTTTCAAACTATTCGCCATTTCCCGCATTAGCGAGGTAGCGTTAAGAACAGAGGACTGGGCCTTGAGGGAATACCCTCACCTGGCCCAATTCTCTGTTCCTTCTTTTGGAAAATTAAAAAAAAAAACGAGAGGGGAGGATTTCCAGCCCCCGCTCCCTCCCCTTTTAGTCGCCTTCTACGACACGCAGGGAATACGTGGGAAGTATTCTTTCTCCCCTATCCCCAGGGATAATATATATATATATATATTTTTTTTTTTTTTTTTTTTTTATACTTTGTCGCTGTCTCCCGCGTTTGCGAGGTAGCGCAAGGAAACAGACGAAAGAAATGGCCCAACCCCCCCCATACACATGTACATACACACGTCCACACACGCAAATATACATACCTACACAGCTTTCCATGGTTTACCCCGGACGCTTCACATGCCTTGATTCAATCCACTGACAGCACGTCAACCCCTGTATACCACATTGCTCCAATTCACTCTATTCCTTGCCCTCCTTTCACCCTCCTGCATGTTCAGGCCCCGATCACACAAAATCCTTTTCACTCCATCTTTCCACCTCCAATTTGGTCTCCCTCTTCTCCTCGTTCCCTCCACCTCCGACACATATATCCTCTTGGTCAATCTTTCCTCACTCATTCTCTCCATGTGCCCAAACCATTTCAAAAAATGGTACAGACAAGTACATACATACACATGTACATAATTCATACTTGTTGCCTTTATTCATTTCCGTCGCCACCCTGCCAAATGAAATGACAACCTCCTCCCCCCCGCATGTGCGCGAGGTACCACTAGGAAATGAAAACAACTCAGTCTCTAGCTGTCGTGTATAATGCACCGAAACCACAGCTCCCTTTCCACATCCAGGCCCCACAAAACTTTCCATGGTTTACCCAAGACGCTTCACATGCCCTGGTTCAATCAATTGACAGCACGTCGACCCCAGTATACCACATCGTTCCAATTCACTCTATTCCTTGCACGCCTTTCACCCTGCAGCATGTTCAGGCCCCGATCGCTCAAAATCTTTTTCACTCCGTTCTTCCATTTCCAATTTGGTCCCCCACTTCTCCACGTTCCCTCCACCACCGACACATATATCCTCTTTGTCAATCTTTCCTCACTCATTCTCTCATTTTGACCAAACCATTTCAATACACCCTCCTCTGCTCTCTCAACCATACTCTTTATATTACCACATATCTCTCTTACCCTTTCATTACTTACTCGATCAAACCACCTCACACCACATATTGTCCTCAAACCTCTCATTTCCAACACATCCACCCTCCTCCGCACAACTCTATTTATCGTCCATGCCTCACAACCATGTAACATTGTTGGAACCACTATTCCTTCAAACATACCCATTTTTGCTTTCTGAGATAACGTTCTCGCCTTCCACACATTTTTCAAGGCTCCCATAACCTTCGCCCCCTCCCCCACCCTGTGACTCACTTCCGCTTCCATGGTTCCGTCCGCTGCCAAATCCACTCCCAGATATCTAAGACATATTTTCTGCATGTCATATAAGGCGACTAAAGGAGTTGGGAATGGTGGCTGTAACCCCCACTCCCCCTCTTTTGATTTAATTCCTAAAGATTGGAACAGAAGGATGGTTAGGAAATGTCCTAAGAGGAAAGTCAAGGTTGGCGAGAAGGGGTAACGCTACTGCTGAAGCCTTATCTATAGCCCATTCTTTGCATCCATATAATATTGCTGGGATTGCTGTTCCTTCAAGTATGCCCATTTTTTCCCACCTAGATAACGTTCTCTGCCCATTTTTTCCCACCTAGATAACGTTCTCTCCTTCCACACATTCCCCAGCGTTCCCAGAAACTTCGCCCCCTTCGCTACCTTATGACTCACTTCCTTTCCCAAGGTTCCATTCGCTGCCTTGTCCAGGTATCGAAAACATTTCATTTCCTCTAATTCTTCTCCAGCCAAACTCACTCCCCAATTAAACTGTCCCTCAAGCTTTCTAAACCTAACAACCTTGCTCTTATTCATATTAACTTTCAGCTTGTTCCTTTCATACATTTTTCTAACTCAATCACCAACTTCTACAGTTTCTCACTCTAATCAGCCACCAGTGTTGTATTATCAGTAAAGAACAACTGACTCACTTCCCAGCACTTCTCATCCCCCACAGACTGCATATTCGTCCCTTCCGAGGCTCTCGCATTTGCCTCTTTCACTACCCTAACCATAAACAAATTAAACAGCCGTAGTGACATCACTCACCCCTGTCGGAGACTGACCTTCACTTGGAAGCATTCACTCTCCTGTTTTCGTACTCGTACTCATGCCTAACACTCTACTAAAAACTGCTCACTGCTACCAGCAGCTTTCCTCTCCCCGTATACTCAGACCTTCTACAAAGCATATGCTTTCTCCAGATCAATAAATGCCACATATAAATCCACACCTTCTTTAAACCACACCTGACTCAGTCAACATCTACCACTTCTGAGAGCAAACTGCTCCACCCTAAACTCATGTTCTGTACATGCCATCACCCTCTTACTTAATACCTTCATATACAACTAAACAGGTGTACTCAACAAACATACCGTTGTTTGAACACGCACCTTAAACCTTCTTGTCTTTATACAGTGGCACTATGCGTTCCGCCAATCCACAAGTACCTATATATATATATATATATATTCTTTTCTTTCATACTATTCGCCATTTCCCGCATTAGCGAGGTAGCGTTGAGAACAGAGGACTGGGCCCTTGAGGGAATATCCTCACCTGGGCCCCTTCTCTGTTCCCTCTTTTGGAAAATTAAAAAAAAAGTGAGAGGGGAGGATTTCCAGCCCCCCGCTCCCTCCCCTTTTAGTCGCCTTCTACGACACGCAGGGAATACGTGGGAAGTATTCTTTCTCCCCTATCCCCAGGGATATATATATATATATATATATATATATATATATATATATATATATATATATATATATATATATATATATAGGTGTATGTGTTTGTGTGTGTCTGTAAGTGCGTGTGTGTGTGTGTGTCTAATGATTTTTTGTGTGCATGTAAATATTTGTGTATTCATACCCATATTTGCATACATACACGCTCCACTCGCCTCAAAACTTCCGTAAATATTCATTAAAATCGCAATTACTCGACTTTGACATAAACATTTCATAAAATGAAAATCAGGAGCGAGGAACTGAGAGACAGAAGAACCAAATATGAATGATACCTGAAAAGAGGCGGAGAAAAAAGGTCGGAAAATTATATGAAATAAAAGTCGATGAAAAGAGAGAAGCTTTTGTGCATCCTCACACGACAAAGAATTTCCTGCTTGTGGCTGAGACAAATATTAATTACCTTACATTTATAGAATACGTTGAAGAAAACGCTATTGTTTCACCGAAAAAAAATCAACCATTGTCCTTTTGTTCTCTACACAGGGCGCTTACCAGTGCCGGAACTATAGCCTTCCACGTTCCCTGAGCAATATGATCTTGACTTATTGTCAACATCAAAAATTCTCTTTAGATTCTCTGCAGTATCCATCGACCAACGACACTCCAGCGCCTGCAGGAAGCATCGACCAGCGATATACCATTTCCACCATAAAAATCGACTGCAACAATTGTGCTGGGTACAGAAACACTGAGAAATATCCATTCTGGGCCTCAGAGCGCACTCCAACCTGTGACATTTTCTCCAGTAACTACAAAAGACCTCGCCATCTTCCAATACGATATGGTACCAGCTGTTCTTACAGTGAGGCTGGCTGTTATACCCACACACTGCCACGTTCGTCCACTGTCGTGAGGTTCCTGAAGCACAAAGTAAACCATCTTTTTTTTTTTCTTTTTCCTCCATTGAGCTGTGTCGTAAGTTATCAACACAGAACGACACGGCGGTCGGTGGTACTGACCATTTACCATGATTAATTGCTGCAGAGAAATTCGACTCCTTTTTTTTATCATTATTTTGAACTGCTTGCAAAAGCATGCGACTTACAGGTCCGTATCTCTCAGGGTTTATTCATCACCAGTGAAATGGTGAACGAAACAGGATTATTGCTGCTTGCATAGAGTAAACTCTCGCATTAGTGGAGCTATGTTAAGGGAAATCCATTGGAACTATGAAAAACCCCTTCCCGCTCGCTCCTCGAGCAGCGAGACAGTGTCAACTTGGAAATGATTGGTCAGAGCGTTGTGACCCTAAGTATGTGTGCCTGGCCTCTTAAGATCCAGGCTTAAGGCCAGATTATCATATCCAAGGGTTGTACCGTCGTGATTAAGGGTTATACCGTTGTGCCCTGTGGCATGATCAAGACTGGGACAGGGCGCCCCTTGTACTGTCGGTTTGCAGCAGTCCTGCAGTACGACCGGGGATACGATGTTCCTACCTCAGTAAATGGCCATCACTGGCCATGTGTCATTTGGGACCCACTCACATACGCTCGAATCCTGGGCGCGGCAGTCAGCCCAAACGAACTCATGTGTTTTTCCTCCCATCGGAACTGGTCGATGAACGGGTACTTGGCCTAGGCTGGTGTTTGTGTGTGTGATTATAGACATGGTGCATGCATGCAGGATTAAGATGCGGGATAACACGAGTGTAAAACTCTCTCCCAATAATAGAAACGCACACTGAGATGGGACCCAATGCATATAAAACTCCCTTCCTGTACAGCTGAAATGGTTATTACAAAAATAGGTAGTTACATATATATATATACAAACACACGAGTGCATGCTTGCATATACCTCATACACCGAAGGATTATGTTTTTGATGTGTGTTTGTATGCATGTGTGTGTGTGTGTGTGTCTGTATGCTTTTGTATTTTCGTATTCATGTATTTGCATAAGTGTTTGCATGTATGTATATATGTTTGTGTATGTTTAAAGGACCATGTGTTTCTTGTTCTCAAATGTATATATTTTTTCATTTATTTGTAATTATTGTTCGGGCACATTAGAAATATTCATGTATGAAATGTAATAAACGCAATTTTGGGAGGCAGTTGTGAGCTGGAAGGTGACCAGGATAGTGCCACTTTAATTCGTGTGTCGTGAAGACGAAGGCAAGCCATTCCCTCGTCTGGGCAGAGGGCCACGGGAGAGGCTGGCGCTGCTAGTTAGGGAGCCTTAGGGAGAAGCTAACTTCCTGTGGCGATGTGGATCAGGCAAAGCGTGAAGGCGATGTGCACGCCAACAGCACTGGTCGTCTCCTGCTGGGATAAACCAGTGGCTGTAGGATTACTGGTGTGGCGATATCAGATAACATTTAGGACTTCTGGCAAGGTAATGAGCCAGAGATTCTAGAACAAGAGAACTCGCTCTAGCTAGGGCTCAAAGATTTGGAAAGCATTTATTGCATAAGTTTGCCTTATTACATCTAACTGAACTTGCCGAGAGCAACCGAACTTGATTAGTAATACATATGTTATGATTTCATCAACTTTCATTAAAGTTAGTTTTAAAAATATTAGGGGAAAATTAATGAAACTAAACTTGATCATATGCAACTATCTTTGAAGGGATAAGTTTCTCTGGCTTTGGCAAGGTAGCTTTTCAAATAATAGCTTCCACTTAACTTGCCGCCAGCTTCGGTGGCCTCCATCGTTAGCGTTGTTTTAAAAACATGAGAAGCACCAGCGGCGGTAATGCTGCTGGCGTTGGCCTTTACCAGCGAGGGAACAGCCCTGTACTCCCCTCTGTATCTACTGGAACATCTCAAGATATACTATTCTTGGAACACTGGATCTATATATGTACACACACAAACACACACACCTTATTCTATCTACATCTATCTATCTGTCTATATATATCATCTGCCTATCTATCTGTCTATCTATCTATCATCTGCCTATCTATCTGTCTATCTATCTATCTATCATATATATATTTGGCGGAATGCATGCACAGTGCCATTGTACAAAGGCAAAGGGGATAAAGGTGAGTGTTCAGTTACAGAGGTATACGTTTGTTGAGTGTTCCTGGGGAATTATATGGGAGGGTATTGGTTGAGAGGGTTAAAGCATGTACAGAGCATAAAACTGGGGAAGGCATGTGTACGAGTTGGAAGAGAGGAAAGTGACTGGCTCCCAGTGAATGTCGGTTTGCGGCAGGGGTGCGTGATGTCTCCATGGTTGTTTAATTTGTTTATGGATGGTGTGGTTAGGGAGGTGAATGCAAGAGTTTTGGAGAGAGGGGTAAGTATGCGGTCTATTGTGGATGAGAGGGCTTGGGTAGTGAGTCAGTTGTTTTTCGCTGATGATACATTGCTGGTGGCTGATTCGAGTGAGAAACTGCAGAAGCTGCTGACTGGGTTTGGTAAAATATGTGAAAGAAGAAAGCTGAGAGTAAATGTGAATAAGAGCAAGGTTATTAAGTTCAGTAGGGTTGAGGGACAAGTAAATTGGAAGTTTGAAGTAAGTTTGAACGGAGAAAAACTGGAGGAAATGAAGTGTTTTAGGTATCAGGGAGTGGATTTGGCAGAGGATGGAACTATGGACGCGGAAGTGAGTCACAGGGTGGGGGAGGGGGCGAAGGTTCTGGAGCGTTGAAGAATGTGTGGAAGGCGAGAACGTTATCTCGGAGAGCAAAAATAGATATGTTTGAAGGATTAGTGGTTCCAACGATGTTATATGGTTGTGAGGCATGGGCTATAGATAGGGTTGTGCAAAGGAGAGATGTGTTGGAAATGAGATGTTTGAGGACGATATGAGGTGTTAGGTTGTTTGATAGAGTAAGTAATGAAAGGGTAAGAGAGATGTGTGGTAATAAAAAGAGTGTGGTTGAGAGAGCGGAAGAGGTTGTATTGAAATGGTTTG